>NC_064644.1:41797484-41897717 GCF_023864345.2 Schistocerca serialis cubense
TCCAAATGGTGCAATGTATGCTGATTTCCTACGTAATGTTCTACCGGTGTTAGTACAAGATTTTTAAAATTTTTATGTAGCGTAGGGTGTTTTCTTACATTTTTTATTGTAAAAAGGTCTTCTGTTAGAATTTTACCATATTTGGGGCAGTTAATTACAATTCTGCTGTAGTGTGGGGTGTTTCTTTACACTGGGGAGATTTATTAAATCTGGCAGTGATACTTCCAATGTAATGATTGTGTCATCGTGATTCTGGTGCAGCTACAAACGTTCATGCTGTAGTTTCATTTATTTTAAGTTTGTGATCGAAGCGTGTGGAGTTCTATACAGAAATACCCTGTAAGGCAAATGTATGTCAAGTTCTGGAAATCCATTTCCTACACTGAACTGTTAATAGCATTGCATTGGGGGTATGCATCTACATCTAATTAAAAACGTTCAGTTGTACAAAAGTGCGATTACATCTGGATTGCGTATATCTTTTTCTAGACCAATAAACACATTTACACCATTAAAGGTGTTCAGTTTTACAGTAGACAGACAAAGATCTGTATGAACTGTTCTGTTTTACAGTAGGCAGTTACATCTTCATTGTGTGTATTCTTTCTATACGCAAAGATGTATTTACATTTAAAGTGTTGTCATGTTGACCAAGCCTGTTCACACTTAACGCCAGACAGTTTGCAAAGCCTCAGTGGCCCAATCCGGCCCAGCATTGAATAGTGGTATCGCCAGCTGCAGTCCCAGCACTGCATGGATGCAGCCAGCTAGCAGCAATAACTTCTAGACTGCCCCCCCCCCCCCCCCAACCCCTGCGACACCAGAAGGAAGGCTCTCCCTGGTGTGGTGTTTCTTTAAATAATAAAAATGCAGTTTACAGGTTGACTCTTACACAGTCAACCTATATTTTGTACACAACCACAGGCTCAGTATGTCACTTTCTGAAAAAATAGAAAAAACACAGTTGATCCTATCCAATCCCCACAGTGGTGACAGTTGTTTGTGGACAGCACAAGTGAACTTAAACTTAGACCAAGTCAGCTCCAAACTTAGGGTGACAATTATTCAAACTGTGAGATTAGAGTGCGGGTTGTTTAAAGCTGTACACTGCACTGTTTTGAAACTCAAAGCAAATGAACAGCAGTCTCTTAGAAGTGAGGGAAAACCAAGCATTTTTTTAATTTCCTGCCAGGATAAGATTCCAAACTTAGAACACACATAAAATCTGACAACCATGAATGTTGGAACCATATTCCCCATTGGGAAGAAACCAAATGGCTATATGAAGTCGCCACCTTGGATTCTGAGGTCATAGGATTAGGGAAATCTGAAGACAATGCTGCCTGGGTTCGTATCCTAGGGTCTTCCAGCCTGATTTCTGACATCAAAGAGCTGAAGAAATCTGACAATCATACAGACATGCTCTGTATCTCGGGTTAGCTATCTTGGACTCTATACATTACATAAGTAGCCTATTTCCACCAACAGGACAATGCCCCGTTTTGGAATTTTGAATTTGTCGCTATTTTACACTTATAACAATTGTATATGAGAGGGTTGGTGAGAGGAGGAGTTGGGGGAAATCTGACAATATTGCATGATGTCACAGAGGAGCAGAAGGGACAGGGGAAAATCTGGCAACAATGTAGTCTGCGCTGAAACTGGTAAAGTGCCATTACTAACGTTTTTGCTTCTGCTTTTGTATAATTTTGTAGTATACGTTTTCACTACGGATTGTGGTGTACCCTGTATATTAAACAACAAAATGCTTTTTCCACTAGGTATTTTTAAAGATCTCAGACATTAACTTGTATTGGACAAACATTGGAATAAAGTTTAGAAACTGGATTTCTGCTACACAGGGAAGTCTATGTAGTACTTATTTTAAAAGAAATAATAACCCACTCTGTGATAACTGGATTTAAATTTATTTTTGATGTTCTTATCAATAGGTCAGAGACAGTTTATTTCTGAGGGAGGTGGGAGGATAGGTCGGCGCCAAATTATATGTCGTTTGTGGGCAGAAATGATCTCAAACTTGTCTTGCTGGTCAACCTAACTTAAGGTACGTTTCAATCCAGACGTAAATTTTCTATCTTAATACAGTAACTGAGCGCAATTTACTTCATTAAATAACACTTTCACAGTAATATTGGCATTAGTAACAAATTAATTGTTAGTGAGTAACTGAATATGAGCTAGAGATAGTCAATCTTCGACATAATTATGGGCTATCGAGCCTCCGATAACGGATCGGAAATAAACGTGTGATCGGTCTGTAATCGGGCGTCATCGTTTGTTGTTGGATCGGGCTTTTGCTTCCATAGTCGGCACCTACATTGTTGCCTTAATGTTTGTCCGACTGTCAGCCGATGTCAGATCGGATCAGATGGGATCAGCTCTGGAGGATTAGGGATCCAATGTAGGAGTAATCTAATGAGAGAGCATTTTGGTAATGCTAGGAAACCTGAAACTGGTAGACACTGAAGATGAAGGCAACTATCATGCAAACCTGCTTTCAATGTTTCAATAAGCAGTGTCCAACTAAAAATCTAAAGATATGCTGTAGCCCCCATCAATCACTCCTCCAACGAACACCAAGACAAGGTCAGACTAACCACAGTGGGCACACAGGCATTCTTCCTGCATCCTATACATCATTGAAATGGGAAGAAATCTTAACATGTAGAAGAATGCTAAATATCCTCTGCCATGCACTTCTCAGTGTCTGCAGAGTGCGTATGTAGCTGTAGATGTAGACATTGGAGACAGTGTATATTGCAAAGAAAAGTTCTGTTCTTCACATCTAAATGCTCTCTCCGGAGACATTCCACCTCATCGGAAATCTGCAGAATTCAAGTAGATTCTTAGACTGACAGCACTTGCCCCATAGATCAGAAGCTCATCTTCAGCGACTGAATAGGTGGAAGGGACTGGAATTCACCTCAGGACACTATTCTTTAAGTGTTAGCTATTTGGTTGGACTGTAATACATAAAGGATAAAGGTCTCCTCTAAACCCCTCTCTGCGTAACAGCCTTCAACATTTCGTACGCATATTTCTCCCGCTTATATCCTAATGATATTTACACACACTGCGTTGTCTCAATCTTTCCTTATGTCTTGGACTGAGCAAACCAGTCCCTAGGTCCACCAACTGACCACTCACCTTCCTACATGTTCCAACCACCCGAGTTCAATTTTTATTGCAGTCATAATTACATCTTCCACTCAGATCCATCCCCTGAACCATTTATTTTCCTCCCTCCCCTAGTGATTCCCATTGTGCATCTGTCTGTTTCTCACTGGGCTACCCATTTTTAATGTTTTTTTGCATGTTAAGTCCCTGTCTCAGTGCCATAAACCGAAACTTGTAATACACACCAATAGTAAACTTTCAAATTCAGGCCCAGTGCAAGCTTTGTTTTGAAAACTATATAGATTACTAGTAACAATTGAAGCTACTTCTACGATTCTGTCTTCTGTTTATATCTTTTATATATCCAGTCATAATAGTCAGCACCAGTCATTGACAAAAGAATTCTATCATCAGTTTGGAAAATTCGACAAGTAAATGCCTGGGTCGACTTATCATATAGTGAAATTTGAGCCAAAATAAAGTTTCTTGAGCTCCACAAGACAATACACTAGTTGGCGACATTTTGTGAAATTGTTGCTGTCCAGTCCCCATTATTATCAGCAAAAGGATTAAGATTGCCATTTCCATTCACCACACATCACAGGTGCTATTTTCGTCGGTAACAGCAATAAAAGCAAAGGCAAGCAAGAAAGTTAACTTGAGCACGATTTAGCCTAGACCTACATCCACATACTGCAAGCCACTGTGCTGGGCATGATTCAGATTCTTTATTAGTCATTCAGCATTTGTACATTTTACAGACTTCATCAGTACATTTGCTTATTAGTATTACAAAATATATATATTGATATTATTTACATTGTTTATTTGGAATGTCTAAAAATTCTTCTAAAGAATAAAATCGTGTTGCTAACAAGAAGCTGTGCAGTTTTTCCTTAGATGATTTGATTTGCATGCGACATGCTTGTGACATGATTACACAGTTTGTTACATATTTTTACTGTCATGTAGCTATGACTATTGTTAGTTTTTTCTAGTCTGTTTTATGGTAAGAGCAGAGTAGTGCTCGTTCTTGTATTATAGTCATGTCTTTGATTTGTTAAATTTGGTAGGTTGGTGAGTGTAATTAACACTCTATAATATTTAAATGAATGACAGTTAAAATCTTATACTTAATGAACAAAGGCTTGCAATGTGTTCTGCTATCTGCACTTGCCATTACTCTAATTTCTTTCTTCTGAATTATAAGAATTTCATTTAATTTTTGCTGTTTCCACAGAGTATTAGCCCACATCTTAAAACAGACTGAAAATTAGCAGTGTGTGTTATCCTTACATATTCATAGGTGACACATGACACCAGTCTCTTCAGCAAGTACATTACTCTTGATAACGTAACTGTTACTTGTTCTACATGGGTACTCCACGATAGTTTGAAGTCAAATGTAATGCCTAGAAATTTTGCATTTTGTTTTTCTATTTTTGCAGTCTTTGATAGACTGAACCACTCATTCTGTGTCTTATTTTCATTTCATAGTAAACCATTTGCATTGGACCAGGATGCTGCGCTTTCTTTCAAAAAATTAATTTTTTGACAAGGTCTTCAAATACATAGTTTACAGACAAAAAAGTAGTATCATCTGCAGACATATAAATCTTTACATTTGTATTATCCAGTAAGTCGTTTATTTGTACCAGGAATAGAAAAGGTCCTAATTTTGATCCCTGTGGCACTCCAGTTGAACCTCAAGCATGTTTGGTAACTGACCTCCTGAACTCACCACCTGCTTTCTTTTGCTGATATAATTAGTTTTAGGCTTTTACCACATATTCTGTGGTATTCTAGTTTGGAGAGCAAAAGATGGTGGCCAACACAACCAAAGGCCTTACTTGGATCTCATAAAGTTACCTATGTGTGAGCACGGTCCTCGAATTCTGATGAAATATCTGTAATAGTTCTACAGCTTGCGTACCTGGGTCTTTCTTTCCTGTAACCAAGTTGTGACGTACACAAACTTGTTCACTTCTAGGTACCCACACATGCTTTCCAAGACTTTGCCTGGTACTGGGATTAGTAAATTTGGCCCGTAGTTCTTTCAACCACTGCTTGTTATTCCCTTATGTGCTCCACTCTCAAAGAGAGGGAGAAACGACTTCCATTATGCCTGTGTAGAAAACCAAATCTATATCTTATTTTACCCTTGAGGTTACGCGAAATGAACTTAGGAGGAAACAGGACTGCCCTACAGTTTGCTGATTCTCAAAATTTTCGGAAAAGCGTTTGGTGAGCATCGCGCCTTCTTCCCATCAGCGATTCCCATCTAAGCTCTAGGAGCATTTCCGCGGCATGCTCGTACTGATCGAACTTCCCAGCAACAGTTTTGGCAGCGTAGTGGCAATGGATCGTACAAACTTTCTGTACACGATGATGAGGAAAGCAATTTCTAAATGAGGCGCACTGGAATAATCAAGAACATAAAACTCTCGAGTGTTATCAGGTTATTGTTTTATCTACGCTGGTCTGAGAACACCGCAGAACCTGGCGCACTTCCTAAATGAGGGATTCATGTCACTGTAAATAGCGTTGGGCCTGGGTTCATCATCAGACGGCAGCGAACATTTCTCGCTCAAATTTCGCTTTTTTGTCTTGAGGATGAGGTTGACTTTATGCATTACAGCATCTACGTCTGCTTTACTGATATGCGACCTGCTGCAGCGTAATCTAGACGAAAGACATTATGGCGAACACGTGTTCACGTACACTATCAGAAGGTGTTACGGTGAAATAAATCATTCATTCAAAACGTGTGGCTCGTTGCAGTTTTACTTACAGCTGTATTTAGTCATCAAGATAGTTCATTACGAAAAACAGAGAAAATTCAGCAAGCGCTTGATTCTTCGCGTGTTCATTAGCGCGAGAGCGGCGGACAAGCGATCAACAATGCGTAATGGCAGATGCAACAGAGGAGACTCGCGTCACGCGCACTTTCTCCTACAAATTTTCAGAGCAGCCATTCTATTACGTGTCAAGTAATATATTTCGTTCTGCCATACATTTCGTGTTTTACCACTTTGGTCAAATTAGTGTCTCGCATTTTCATTTAGAGGCACATCCGCGAGTGGAACAATGAAATGGTGTAATGATATTGTACCCTCCGCCACAGCGCGCAAGGTGGCTCGTGAAGTAGCGCAGTAGATTATCTCCCTCAGAAAGCCACGACCTAGTTGTCCTCGTGAAACTACTGGTTTCTTAACAAACCACAAGTTTTCAATGCATTGCAAGAACTGTTTCCATGGTTGAAAGATTAAGGTACGTACTAGCAAGGAAGAAACAATCCAAAACCTTGCATTCCTATTTGTGTAGTGACAACTGCAACAAATACCAAGTGATAGCCCCCATTACATTTGTGCGCTCAATACTGTTTTTTACACTGAGTGATTGCATCTAATCACCGTATTCATTCAGTCATTCCAAAAGTTGAAACAACGTCCTAAATTATACAGTTGATTTCTACTTCCATAGGACCAGAAACTGCGCCATCCTTGCACCTTATCCATTCATTATTGCTGCGAGATAATTTTGAACCATTAAGTTTGAGCACATTCAAGAACAAAATTTTGAGGGCCCTACAACGATGTTAATACGCTATCCTGTCGAAAATTTACATATGAATGTTTAATACATAAACAAATATAGCAAAAGGGCGAAAATACTCTTAACAGAAGACTGCGAACGTTCACTATTGTGAAAATGTCGGATGTTATGAGAAATTGTTAACAAACACTTTGCCTAATGTGGTGTGTAGTTACACTGTCAGACCCCATCCAGATTTGATGTAGAATGTACGAGACATAGTACACTGATCAATACACACAGACTCCAAAGCGTCGCTACGAACTCTAAACAAATGATGGCTATCATGTAACCTGATGCGAATAACTATACTCCAACTACTGCAACCTTTTTGATTTCTTGTGATATCGATAAGGACGTAAACTCATATTAATAATGGGCAATACGACAAATAGTTTATGAAGAAATGACAGCGAACGCTGGTTCAACTACCACTTCTCCGCCCGATGTTTCCCCATCACCGGCTGAATTGTTAGTGCAGTAGTAACAGTCGCTATGCACTGAGCCAACTCGCCAGCCAACAGCAACGCCGGAGGAGAGGGGGTAGGAACGCTGGTGCGCATGCGTATCCTTTGGCGCGAGTACGGACGAGGTGCCGCGCGCGCCAGCGCTCGCCGCGCCTTGCCTCCAGAATCAGGGCCTGTGCACGAGGCTAGCGGCCTGCCGGCCCCTCTATTCCCCTCCCGCCACGCGTACCCCTTCCCCTCAGCGGCTGTGGAGGTGGAAGGAGGAGCGGAGGGGAGGTAGGCTGTTATTCTCCGCCGCTTACAACATCGCAGGCCATGCTACACGATGTGAGCGAGAGTCGCTCTAGCGCGAGCTGCGACTAGGCAACGTGGCACAGTAAACTGACACTGTATTGCCAACTCCTAGTCAAGTTATGACATAGCGCACATACAATAATCTGCAATATATTCCTCTGACGTGCGGTACTGTTTTAATGTTACTGTAATCCGAGGAAGTACTTTAGAGGAGTTTTTTTTGCGTTATTACTACTTTTTAAAAATAAATGTAAAATAGAAATAATGTTGTTAAAGATATATGAACAGCTGCGGAATATCTCGGACAATTTGTAACCCTTTATAATTATTGTATAGTTTTGACAGAAATAGCTCCCGATTTAATTGAGCTATTGAAAAATAACTACAAATGCAAATATTTTTGAGAGCGTATGGTATCGTGGCAGTAGACTGCAGCTCAATAACTGTGCCAATGTACTGTGGAAATAATGCACCTGTAGTCGTGAATTACGTGGATCTAGTGCACACACACGTCGAGACTTGTATTGCCACACACAGACCATCTGGGCCATGCATAGATAAAGAGTGTCACCAGCTACTGAATTTAATTTTTGTTATTTCTTCTTTTTCTTCATGCGCTGCGTAGTGATTATGTTATTAACTTTCAGTTTTCCTTAAGGCGTAAGAGCAAGTGAAACATACAACGGAGAAAAATACGTATTATCAAGAACGTTTACAGCCTGTCAACACAGTTGTAATGTTCAGTTAGTCTCTAAATTAGAAAAAGTATCAAAGTTTATTTTAAGCTTGAAAATACATTCATTTGTGTGGCTAAATAAGTTGTGGGAACATGTCTTTGAGTATTTCAAGTACTCTCTTCTCCTTGTTGTTTGTGACAGTAAAAGTTTCAAACTTTGATACCAGAAGTTTTTGGAATTTGATTTGAGAAATTCAGATAAGCTAATGTCTAACTCACCTAGTGTTCTGGCAAGCATCTTCAGAAACGAACGAAGGAGAATGCGATATACCAGTCCTGAAGATGGAAAACATTGTTCTGAAACGTCAACGTCAAACGCTACATTTTTGCCCTCAACTTTTATAATGGATAACCCGCGAAGTTAAATTAACGCCACAATACGCAGTTCCCTTTTAATACGTTTTTTAAAAAGTTTTCACATCAGAAAGAAATATTACAAATCGAAGGGCGAACTATCAGAAAGCTGATGACGGGTCTTGGCCGTCAGTAGACAAATGTCCTAATATTCAGTTGTATATTTAAGGATGATACATTCTTTCGCCGCGGAACAAGTTCCAGTAGATACTAGTTCAGTACCGCACCGGGTAACATTGCCTCTGCGCCAGGGATCCCAAGGTCAACGTTCTGAGTGAGAATTGTCGATCGCAACTTCACGAGAAAGTAGGCTGCAAGATAAAACGAGTAATGAAGCGAACCATATAGAAATACAACTTGCATAACTTTTGTTTGTCAAAAGGAATCTTTTGAAAGACCTCCCAAACAATTTACAAACGTTTGCGTTCTCGAGTTTCGTGTACTTTGTAGACAGCAGCCAATGTAGGGGTGACGGGACGGGAGGGGAGGTAGCCGTCCTTCGCTGCGCACCGTAAGGCTGAAAATCGCTTGGCCACCGTCATGATTCTCGTCCTTACGGTCTTGTGCATTAGGACGACAATTGTATGTCTTTGGCAACATTCCCACTCCGGGTGTGTTTTTTTTTCCTCTGCGGCCTTCGGGACTGTTGACGCCGCCAGATATACGCTGATGAACATAAAGAATATAAGTTCTAGAGGTTATGTTCGGTATCTAAATATATGAATTGAATTTAATTGTACTTACTTATGTAACTTGTGGTATCGAATACTGCCACAATTTCGGTTTCCCTAGAGTTTCGATAATTTTCTAGTGATATTTCTTATTATCTTATTTTGTCTATGAACATAATACTGCTTTCATTAGACTGCCGCAGATGAGATGTTGCAACTCTCCTCCGTGCCGTACTTGAGGGACCATGGAAATTTAAGCTCTAGCCTCGAGCCGGGGGCCTGGAAATTTGATGTGACGTCACAGGAATGACGATGTAGTCTTTTTGTTATTGCAGCATGGAGCGCTGCCATTGGTTGGTTCCCCTCGATGACCGCCATTTGACGAGAATGACTCACAGGTGGAGAAAAACTGGCGCTGAGAAAATAGGGACCCTGTATGCGAGGCTAGGCGGGGCATTTCCCTTGGCTTTCAAATCGAAGGGGAGAAATGTGTAACGCTCTGAACGCGAACAGAAAGAATGAAGTTTACCAGTCGAAGTGCTGCGTGTGCGCGTTGTCATAATAATGACGAAATGTGAAATTTGTATACAATTTACACACAAGTGATCCTTGTTTTCGTATTCTGTCTGCTCAGTGCTTTCGTCAATTGTTACATGGCTGAAACAACGTGAGAGCTATAATGGCGTTATCCTCGGTTGCCGCCTTATCGAACGCTGGAAATACAAATAAAGGAGGTAAGGGAGAACTGACGTATCGTGCGGAAATGAGTAAAACTGTTGACGTGATTGTTTTTTTTTTCTTTCACTTACATATGTCACTGTATATGGAACTGTTGAATTTAAGCAGGTGGTTTTACTTTGTGTTTATAGACGTCTGCCTGTATAGGAATTAATTTTTTGAAAGTTTGCAAGTATGCTACGTACACAGCTCACATGTGTCATTGCTGTCAGATAATGTTATGTGAAATTTCATGTAAAAGTATAGTTGACCTAATTTGCTTTAGATTGCATGTCAATGTAGAGTCAAGAGTGCCTTATATGTGTTTGCTGAAGTGTGGCAAAACCCTTGTACATTTTGTTTTAGCCTCTTAATGGCATATGGCTTTACCTTGGTCTCCGTAAAATTAATTTAGCCTTACCACATCGTGCTGTCATAACACGTATTGTAAGACGTCATCAGTTGACAGATACCATAATTACGCCGTTAAAAGATTTTCTACCCGTTACATACGTTAGACGATATTAAAAATACAAAGTGACGTTTTATCAAGCCCGTACTGTATATTGGCCCTCTTTACCTACATATGTAAATAAATGATCTACTCAGACTGTTTTCCGAACTATAAAACATTTCTTCGTGTAAGACGCAAACCATTTTATTCTTAGCCGTAATTTATAACCTGTCAATCAACTAATGATACTGGTATGCACAAACCTATATTTTTGTAAGAAGCCACTTCATGTGTGTACTAAATCCGATATTTATTTTGTGTCAGGTATTTTTAATCTGTTTTACATTATTAATATTTTGAAATTAGCATCGTTTTAAACTGAATTTTCTGACATCTGGTATTGAGATGCAAAAAATTTTATTAGCCGACACTAAATTTGTTTGGGTTATTTATCTATCTGTACCAGAATTTGTATGTTCGTATGTACAGTAGCTCTTGTCGCGAAGCAGGTTTTTAACACGGACAAAAAATAGTTTTCAGTTCCTCTAGGCTACATTTTTTATGCATAGTTGAAGTTGAAAACCATTTTCTTTCCTCCCATAAATTTATGTGGTTTACGTTTACCACTATTGTATCTAAAACTTGCAGGGATAATGTGCAAATTTACAGAGCTTTAGGAATCTTATTGAAAAGCATATCAAACATGTGTTCACATACATGTATTCTATTAAAAGTCCACCAGTTGTGAAAGTTCAGTTTTTATCCTGCAAAGTTAGTACTAAAAGTGAATAATATGTGCCATTTTCTTTTGAGTTCTTTCTCTGAGTTAATGGTACTTACCTACCAATAAAATAGCAAGACTCACAGACTGCTGGATAATCATGAATTCTAGTATGTTTGAGACAATCGTTTCTCATCACTATAAGATTGCAGGCCATGCTGTCACATTCTTGGAATGTTTTTTCTAGCCACAGTAATTTGGTCTTTCTGTTCTCTAAATGTACATGCTTACCATTTATTTCTACTGATGAGTAGTCTGCTTTTCATCTTGGACTCAACAAATGTAGGCTGTGTTTGAAATGTTTTAGATCAGTAGATAGTACTGTTGGTCTAATTGATTCAGTGTCTCAAAATTTATTTATTTATTTACTTTTAACTATAAAGAATGAAAAATTGAAACATGGTAGCCCATATTGTAGGTAACTACTCTTTCTTCGGCAATAATTGTGTTTGTAGATGTTTAATATACCAATGTGGCTCTGAATAAGTTATATTAAGAAATGAACAACAGCTGAGGGAAACTTCATATTCAACTGTGTGATATGGCATTCATTGACTACCAGTATCTTGCCAACTTACAGTACTTATTAATATCAGTGCTACTAGTCTTGTGGTCATTTATTATAATTCCCATCACCATATATCTGTACGTATGGTAGGCATACAAGAAGTCATGTCATTGAAAACAAATTTGTTAAAAAAGTGAAGTACCTACTTTTTCCAGTTTTTTGTTTTACAGAAAAATCTGTAAAAAAAATTTATTTTTACTGAAAAATAACTTACAGGAATACCCCCAAGCCAGGCTCTTAAGCTTGTTGCAGTGTGTTTGACTTATCACTGGTGTTGTACAACAGTGACCTATGCATACATATCAATTCCATTTTTGAAAGCTCATTACTTGAAATTAGAGGAATAAGATGTGGGGTCTAGTGTAGCAGGGGATACAACCCGTCGGCTTTGGACAATGACGTCACAAGTCGCCAGAGAGCAGTTTACCATTTTCGCTTTTGCTGTTATGTTTCAGTTTCGTTTTTTTACTGATTGCTTAATAAAGTGGATCTGTTTATTCTATCTCGTGAGATTTTTTTTTTTTAAAAAGCCAAAAAACACTTATCAGCCACTGGAGGGAGCTACAACACTAAGAAGAATCGCTTCTCGATTGGCGACTTGTGACGTCATTGTCCAAAGCCGACGGGTTGTATCCCCTGCTACACTAGTCCCAAGATGTGTGCTACAGTTTGCACTGTAGTCCAATATGAGATGTGTCTTGTTTCTATGAAGGACATAAAATACTGTTCACATTATTTTTAATGAGATTTGAGCAAAATTTATGACAGCTCTTATTAGTGATTCTCCTATGGCACTTGTGAAACTACACCTTAAGGACTTAGGCTTTGCCATTGAAAAGTGTTATTTCTCGTGATCATGCAGTACAACACTAGGCCTAGGAATCTTTTGTATAATAGTGTTGGTCTCTTAAGTATTTTTGTTTAATTTACTTACTAGTGGAAAATATGTTTCATCCATAATGGCCTGTCTAATACACAAAAGAAAATCGTACATTCACTTCTTCAGTGGTCATGCCATATAATTAAGAGGAATTTCATAGTTTTTACACTGTGAAATGTGTGTGCACCTGTCATCAGATAAGTGTAACATAATACATGCTCTTGCTGCATGATACCATATTGCACACATATATTTGTCACTGCACTTTTGAAAACCACAGTATTTTGCATATATTATTATACCAGAGATCTGAAACACATGTGGTACCGTATGGCAGCATTACTCTTTGTTCATTGTGCTGCAGGTGTCAAATGACACTACCTTCTAGTCACATCACTGCCAAATACATAACATATATACAAGCCAGAAATATGTTTCATAGTCTAAAACCATGGTAGTGTGACTGAAACAGTAAGTGTACTTGTAAATAAAGATGACTGAAGTAGTAAATCAGTTATTTTTTGTGTCATTTCTGACAGTTTAATACACAAACCATTCTCATTAGTTTAATGCATGTACAATTCTTATTAATCTGTGATTGCTGATGCTATCAAATTGGATCACATACATTCCATCCTGTGCACTATAGGTCTATTCATTGTTATATTTACTAGGGATACTTGCCTCAGTTTGTGGTAGTGATGAGAAAAGAAAAAAATCAATATTTCTATCCTCTTCAGATAAATGTCTCTTCATGATAGTCATGTTGAGCGTATCAGAAGTATTGATGTTTATGTTTGTGAACACACAAGATCATATTTCTCATCTACACTTTCTGAAATTAGCTGTAATGATAAACCAATCTGCATCATAGCCCAAGACCTAAATTAAGTTGAAAGGTGACCGTGTGGTCGTCATTTGCCAAGGACAATACTTTTCATTGTGAAAACAAATGCTGTGTGAGAAATTTAGAGAAGCTACATTACATACGAGGCAAATTTTGGTGCTCTTTATGTACATTTAGGCTAATCTATATATCATATATAAAGCCTGTTCTGGATGCATTTGTCTTCAGTGTAGCTTTGTGTGACAGTGAAATCTGGACAGTAAACACTTCAGACAAGAAGAGAATAGAAACTACCAAAATGTGTGCTGTTGAACAATGCTGAAGATTTGATTAGCAGACCTGATTACAAATAAGATGTACTTAATTGAATTTGGGAAAAAGAAATTACTGTGCGTCCATCTTTTTAGAGATAGTTGGGGGACTCAGTTGTTTGTTACAGGGTGTCGAATTAAACACCTTTCCGCCATCTAGTTCCCAAAATCGTTTTCTTTGGATGCCAGTTTCAGTGTTGTACTGTGCCATCTCCAGGCCTCTTATTGACATGACAGATGATGGTTGAATTGGTTGCTATAGCAAAAATCTACTAATACCAGTATTGCTGGCCCCCATTTTGATGAGAACTGAGGTAGAATCTTCCTACACATCGATCAGTGGCCTGAAGGTGGCAAAGGAAAATGCTGAAACTGGTAGCCAAATAAAACAAGTTTGGAAACTAGACAGTTGAAGGCTGTGTAATTTGACATCCTGAAAAGAAATGTACATCACAATTTGAGTAAAAGAGGGAATTGTTCGATAGAACACTACCTGAAGCACCAAGGAATTGTTTGCTAAAATGGGGTTAAAATTGAAGAGAGAAGCCAAGGCTTCAATACACAATGTAAGTTCAAGTGCATACAGGTTGCAGTAGTCCAGTGGAGCTGAAGAGGTTTTTACAGGATAGACTAATGAAGAGAGGTACATCAGACCAGTCTTAGGGACTAAACACAACAACAATAATGTACATGTGTTATACATCAAATATGAAAAAATGAGGATTGGGGATGGGGGCGGCTAGTTAGTTAGCTACATGTTCCATGGACCATTGGATCATTTTGCACAATAGATCATAATGAAATGTAATGAGTCATTTTACATTCACATCATGAATCAATTAGTATGTATGGTTACTTCTCTCTCTCTCTCTCTCTCTCTCTCTCTCTCTCTCTCTTTGGGAGGAATTGTCAAGGAGGCACTTTCTCAGTTCATTATCAAATTTTCCTTTGCCATCTGTCAGACATTTTATATCACTGGTAAGTGATCAGAAATTTTTGTTGCAGCACTGTGCACTCCTTTTGTAATAAAGACAACCTTAATGTGGTGTAATGGATATCATTTTTCTTCTATTATTTTAATTATGTACCTCATAGTTCCTTTTCAACTGCAGTAAATTACTTTTACAACTAACTTCATGAGGGAATAAATATACTGTGAAGCAGTAGTCAGAATGCCCAACTCCTTAAACTGATGTCTACAAGATGATTGTGGGTGGCCACCACATATTATCCTTACAGCAAGTTTTTGTGCAATGAAGACTTTTTTCCTTAAAAATGAGTTACTTCAGAACATTATTCCATATGACATTATTGAATGCAAATATTCAAAGTATGTCAGCTTAATGATTTATCTCTCCCCAAGATTTGCATGATTCTAAGCACAAATGTGACTGAAATAAGTTGTTTTAGGAGTTCCAAAATGTGTTTTTCCTTCTATACGAACCCTTAAGAAGTCTAAAGTTTCCACCCTATTTATTATTTCCTCACCATGTATTACACTTATCATTGGTGTAGTACCTCTGTATGTACAGAATTGAATATGTTGTGTCTTTTTAAAATTGAGGGTGAGACCATGTGCAGAAAACCAGCCAATGATGCTTTTAAGATTGTTGTTTATCATTTCTTGTGTTTTTGTACATATGCTTGGATTGTTACAATATTGGTGTCATCTACAAAAAGAACTAATTGTGCTTGTTGTAATCTAGATGGAAATCATTTACATGCATGAGGAAAAGCAGTGGACCTTTGGGAACCCCATACTTGATTTCTCCCCAGTCAGAATTGTGTCACTGGACTACATTGCTTGAATTACTAAGTACCGTGCATTCTTTTGGTCGGATATGACATTATCCATTGGTTAGCTATACCATCAAGCCCATAAAATGTAAATTTATCTAGGAGGCACTATATAACTCTTGTTTGAACTTATTTGCAGACAAAGTTAATGTTTTTGGTTGTAATTGAAAGTAGCCTATGATCTCCTTTTATTCACATCAGTAGATTGAGTTTACTATCAGTTTAGGGTGTATTCTGGGTGCTCAGCTGAATTTTTTTATTTAATTTTTATGCATTTTGGGCATAAAAATTGAATTAACAGAAAGCACACCACAAACCAGCAACTAATAATCGTAATAGCTACAGGGATTGTCGTTCCACAGCAGGGAAGTATTTATTTGTGAACCTATAGCTTATACATTTATGGTCACTCTATATATTTCATGTATTTTAGAATACTGGTATGCCCAATTGCTAATGTTGCTTGACATAAGCTATGTCCTATCAGTGTTTGTTTGTATTGTTGCACTGCAATACCCTACCAGACACAAGTGATTCCAGTTCATCCAACATTCCATCCTCAGCTTCATTGCATTTTTTGCCTACCGCCACAGGATCCCAATTTCTGCACTGACTTAATATGACCATTTTTATTTCAATAAATCAGAAGAATTGTGACTGCATTTCTCATGACAAAAGGTGCAAGAACTCTTCTTGATGAACTACCCAAGGTAAAGTCACAGTGGGTCTCATATATCATACCTAATGCTTGTACAGGTATACTAGAAACATTACATTTCTACTTACCTTTGTGAGTAATCACTGGATTCATTGAGCCAACTGTGTGCACCCCCAATTTCAGATCAAATATTCATTGTGACTTTGATTTCACCTATTTCAACATTCGTTATATTGCAGCTTCAACATTTCTGAAACCCATTGATTCATTTCATTTTAGGAAATTTAATTCAGTTGTCAAAATGTTTTAAAAAGTATGTACTGATGTTTCGGTTTGGTGTCATTGGTAAATTTCCAGGTGCCATACATCTACATGATTAGTCTGCAATTCATACCTACATGCTTGGCAGAGGATTCATAGAGCCAGTGTCCGATTATTTCTCAATGGTTCCAATCTTGAACAGTATGTGGGAAAAATGAACATCTAAATCTTTCTATGTAAGCTCTGATTTGTCTTATTTTATTGTGATGGTTATTTCTCGGTGATAGTTGCCAAAATATTTTCGCTTTGAGTAGTTGGTGATTGAAATTTTGTTAAGAGATCTTGCCACAATGGAATACGTCTTTGTTTTAATTATTGTCACCCCAAGTTGCATGTCATATTTATGACTCTCTCTCTCTCCTCAAACAGTGGGAAATTGAGTATGGAATGTAACAATACAATGAGGAGGATAGTTGCTTCTCACCATATAGCGGAGGTGCTGAGATGCAGAAAAGCACAACAAAGAGACTGTCACGCAATTCAGCCAACAAGGCCTTTATCAAAATAAGACACCACACACACACACACACACACACACACACACACACACACACACACACTCACGCCAACACAACTTGCACACACATCACCTATCTTTGGCAGCTGGAGCCAGACAGCCAGCTAGTTGAGTATGGCTCCAGCTGCCAGATACTGTGGTCATGTGTGTGAGATGCGTTTGCGTGTGTGTGTGTGTGTGTGTGTGTGTGTGTGTGTGTGTGTGTGTACATTGTCTACTTTTGACATGGGCCTTTTTAGCCCAAAGCAAATTTTGTGGCAGTCCTTTTGTTGTGCCTTTCTGCGACTCAGCATCTCCTCTATATGGTGAGTAGCAACTATCCTTTACATTATATTGCTATTTTCTCTCCTGTTTCACAATAATACAAAACGAGCTGCCATCCTTCGAACTTCTATCAGTGCACCTTGGTGATCAATACGATAAGGATCCCATACTGAACAGCAGTACTAATTGAAAGTTTCACTGCATAGTTCTTCTCTCATTTGTGTTACCTAGAACCTCATATTAGAAAAGTATTGTGAGTGAATGTCACATTGCCTCGTGTTATGCTGCGCTGTGTGTAAAAAAAAAAAATCTTCTCTCCACACTTTCCTTTCGCTGTTTACTTTAGCGTACACACTGTAACTTGATTAAGTCTGTACATACCCTGGAATAAGCTATTTTCCATAACATTTTACATATGTGGCCCATCTTTATTAATAAATGGTATCTTAGCTTTCTTATTTGTTAAAAACTTTAGGTGAAAGTGCTCACATGTTTAAGCACATTCAGTCATGTTTGTGCCACACACAGTAATTATTTAATTGCTTATTATAGTTCTCTCTGTAATATTTATTCCATTCCTTACAGGTGCAGCTTTATCTCAGTCAGACAGAAGGGAAATATATTCCACGAATCTTGGGAGCTGTATGTCCTCGCCTCCCAGTTTGCCTTTGAGGCATGCATCCTTAAATCCATGCATTTATTGCTCTATGTATGGTGTTCACAATTAATAGAACATTTTACTGTCTTAACAGAGTATTTTTTTTTTTTTTTTTTTTTTTTTTTTCATTTAGTTAGAATTTTACCTCTGTACGTGTATGATTTATTGCCGCAACCATAGTGGTTCTATAGTTTTAATTTTCATTCAGTTTGACATGCTGCTGTATATCAGTTTTTGGTGGTCTTCTGGAAGAGCTTGGGATACACAGGTTACAAAAATTTTGAACTCTATTAACTTTTTTGCCATAAATAAGTTAAGTTTTTGTTAATTAGTGAGACTTGTTTCACATGATTAGTGCTTGAGAATATTTATAGTAAAAAAGAAAGTGTTAATTTACAGAACTTCAAGTAATTTCAAAATATACAAGGACGGGGATAATTTCAAAATGTCATTTTTCATTGCTATATTTAAGGGAGAGACAGAGAAGCTGATTCGTTCCAGTCTTATGTCAGATTACAGATGAAGTTAAAATTTTTATTTAAGTGACGTAATTGTTTGTGATCAGTTAAACCAAGTTACAGCCCTGAGGTTGTGTCAGCATGATTGATTGAAGTTTTGCTTTCAGGTTTTTAGCAGAGTTGATGATTCCATTTTTTACACACAATATTTTGACAATCAGCCCAGTTGCCCTCTTCAGGTGCTGTGAGCTGCCTTCTTATGCATACTCACTACCTGGACTCCAACCCATTCAGGCATATTTCTTTAGAACTCGAGCAACGATTATGCATAAGAATACAGCTTACTGCACCGGGATTGTATGACTTGGTCGGTTGTGATAATATGGTATAAAGAAAGTGGAATAAACAATTTGACTGAACACCCGAAAGCACTCAATTAATGTTATGATCCATTTACAGTTCAGATCTTTCCTTGTTTAGATCACTTTTTCATTTTTAGGCTTTATGATGCCCAGTAAGTTATATGATGTCCGCCCTCGTGGTCTCGCGGTAGCGTTCTCGCTTCCCGAGCGCGGGGTACCGGGTTCGATTCCCGGCGGGGTCTGGGATTTGTCCTGCCTCGAGATGACTGGGTGTTGTTGTGTTGTCTTCATCATCATCATTCATCCCCATTACGGTCGGAGGAAGGCAACGGCAAACCACATCCATTAGGACCTTGCCTAGTAAGGCGGTGCGGGTCTCCCGCATCGTTCCCCTACGCTCTGTAAAGAAGCATGGGACTTCATTTTTTCATTTTCAAGTTATGGGACTTTGCTATTGCAGATTTATCAATGAAATAATTTTTTATTGTTTACAGCAGTATTAAAAATAATTGTACCGCTTTTCTATTAGCACATTTTTGTGTATGATATCTAATTGGTGAAAGTAGCTCAATGTTTCGTACACCATTTGAAGCAAGGGTTCAGAACAACTTCTTTACGATTTGTGTTTTTGGTGTTAAGATTTAATTTCTGAATGGGTTGTTATTAAAATATGAGTTATTCAGAAGTGGATACAGTGCGAAGTAGTGAAAACAATAGCTGTGCTATTTATCGTAAAGTAGACACTTCAAGTTGCAGACAGGCACAATTAAGACACTCACCTATATCTTTCAGTCATAGCTGTAGTCAGCAAAAAAACACACACACACACACACACACACACACACACACACACAAAACGCCATCTCCACCATCTCGGGCCGGAATCTTCTCCTACATTGTTGATATTCCTACCTGGTGTTTCCATTGTTTGATAACTGTGCTATTGGAATACAAGAACCTGTTTTCAGTTAACCAAACAAGAGAATACAAATATAGTATGGTCAGATACTAAACTTTTTAAGCTGTTATACATTCCTGGAAATTGAAATAAGAACACCGTGAATTCATTGTCCCAGGAAGGGGAAACTTTATTGACACATTCCTGGGGTCAGATACATCACATGATCACACTGACAGAACCACAGGCACATGGACACAGGCAACAGAGCATGCACAATGTCGGCACTAGTACAGTGTATATCCACCTTTCGCAGCAATGCAGGCTGCTATTCTCCCATGGAGACGATCGTAGAGATGCTGGATGTAGTCCTGTGGAACGGCTTGCCATGCCATTTCCACCTGGCGCCTCAGTTGGACCAGCGTTCATGCTGGACGTGCAGACCGCGTGAGACGACGCTTCATCCAGTCCCAAATATGCTCAATGGGGGACAGATCCGGAGATCTTGCTGGCCAGGGTAGTTGACTTACACCTTCTAGAGCACGTTGGGTGGCACGGGATACATGCGGACGTGCATTGTCCTGTTGGAACAGCAAGTTCCCTTGCCGGTCTAGGAATGGTAGAACGATGGGTTCGATGACGGTTTGGATGTACCGTGCACTATTCAGTGTCCCCTCGACGATCACCAGTGGTGTACGGCCAGTGTAGGAGATCGCTCCCCACACCATGATGCCGGGTGTTGGCCCTGTGTGCCTCGGTCGTATGCAGTCCTGATTGTGGCGCTCACCTGCACGGCGCCAAACACGCATACGACCATCATTGGCACCAAGGCAGAAGCGACTCTCATCGCTGAAGACGACACGTCTCCATTCGTCCCTCCATTCACGCCTGTCGCGACACCACTGGAGGCGGGCTGCACGATGTTGGGGCGTGAGCGGAAGACGGCCTAACGGTGTGCGGGACCGTAGCCCAGCTTCATGGAGACGGTTGCGAATGGTCCTCGCCGATACCCCAGGAGCAACAGTGTCCCTAATTTGCTGGGAAGTGGCGGTGCGGTCCCCTACGTCACTGCGTAGGATCCTACGGTCTTGGCGTGCATCCGTGCGTCGCTACGGTCCGGTCCCAGGTCGACGGGCACGTGCACCTTCCGCCGACCACTGGCGACAACATCGATGTACTGTGGAGACCTCACGCCCCACGTGTTGAGCAATTCGGCGGTACGTCCACCCGGCCTCCCGCATGCCCACTATACGCCCTCGCTCAAAGTCCGTCAACTGCACATACGGTTCACGTCCACGCTGTCGCGGCATGCTACCAGTGTTAAAGACTGCGATGGAGCTCCGTATGCCACGGCAAACTGGCTGACACTGTCGGTGGCGGTGCACAAATGCTGCGCAGCTAGCGCCATTCGACGGCCAACACCGCAGTTCCTGGTGTGTCCGCTATGCCATGCGTATGATAATTGCTTGTACAGCCCTCTCGCAGTGTCCGGAGCAAGTATGGTGGGTCTGACACACCGGTGTCAATGTGTTCTTTTTTCCATTTCCAGGAGTGTATTTTGTCTCTGAGCTGTGATGACTTGTGGAGAATAATCTCCCTCAGAGCAAAAAATATCAAACTGTATGTTTATAATGTATGAGGCATTAGAAAACTACGATCGTACCTCAGCCCAATGCGCACAGTACCCTGCCAGTTTGTGGAATTGTTCTTCGAATTTGCTTTTTATCCCAGTTTCATCCACTTGACTATCATTCAGTGCAATGTGTGCATCATAATTCCCACCAACATGAATTGTCTTACCACTGTGTTGCATTCCCTCCCCTGACTAGTATACATTCATTACAAAACAAAGTTGTCCGTCAACAGCTATTTTAAACTACTACTGTGTCTTCCTCATTGAGTTAGTGAATAGCAAAGTATGCAACAGAACAATTGGCTGAAAAGATAAATCATTCCATCAGTTAGTTGACTAATGCTCCAGTTGAAGCTGTAATAACTGTGTAATTTTGACTTATTTTTCAAATGTTTGTACGAGTGGATTTAATGTTTGCATTTCATTGAAAAAAGTTGTTGTTCGTGCAGTCGAATTTTCGTTGGTGGTTGTTCCTCTTACCCTTTTTAGCATCCAATCTCTTCTCCTTTTTTTTCAGCTTTCTCTACACCCTTCCTTTCACACGATGCATGCACTTCTGTGTGTGTGTGTGTGTGTGTGTGTGTGTGTGTGTGTTTCATTCATTTATGTTATAACAACATTACATCCTGGAGTACTCAGTAAACTGTCTTCCCCTTTTCGTACATGCTTTGTAGCTTCCCGAAGTAACATGCATGATAATTTCAGGAATCAAATACATAGTTGATATTAATCTCTGTCCCCATCCATATCTCTCTCTCTCTCTCTCTCTCTCTCTCTCTCTCTCTCTCTCTCGCACACAGACACAGTAAATAATGATATGATAGAAGTGGTGATGCTCCTGTCTAAATTCCGTAACAGGAAACACGTTTCGTTATTTTCCTATCTACATTAACTTCAAACAACTGCTTCAGAATATCATTTTCTGTTTGTGGTAGTTCCTGCTTGATGTAGCCATTCTTCTGTTCCTATTTTTTCCAGGTAATTCTAGTTGATAATTTTTTTTTTACTGGTGACGATTTTTGCCATTCGTCGTCTAAGGTTTAATCCACCCCATTCATTCATGGACTCGTCATTTTGATTGTACTTTGTTGTTTATTTCCATACTTACATCTGTTGTTTCCAATTTTTCAGTGCCTTATTTTCCAAGAGTACACCATTTACAATGCTATAAAAAAAGTCTTGGCACATTTTATACTTTTTCGGTAGTGGTGGTTGTCTGTCAGTCCTAATTTATGTTTCTGTGGGCGTACTCAGCCGTTCTTCTTCTTCTTCCCCCCCCCCTCCCCCCCCCCCCTCCCCCCCCCCCCCCCCCCCCCCCCCCCCAGTTAATATCCTTACAGGACAGCAGTCACTGCTTGCTTTACTATTCACATAACTGAATTTATTTAAATGATTTATAGGTTCACTTTGTAGTGCATGTGATTTATAGGTGTTCACTTTGTAATGCATGCGCGCGCCTGTGTGTGTGTGTGTGTGTGTGTGTGTGTGTGTGTGTGTGTGTGTGTGTGTGTGTGTGTGCGCGCGCGGGTGGGTGCACACGCGTGCACAAAGGTGTGCGCAGTTTTAAATTTGATCGTCCTTTCTATTTTTTCATACAAGGGACCAAGTGACATTTTCAGTTCCATAGGTTTACTCTTTCCTTTTCCTCCAGTATTCTTTCTTCTTCCCACCACATGTCTTTTTACCATCTTCAGACCACTTTGCGTCTGTTCCTTTGCTGCTTTTGCCTCAGAATCTGAAATTTAACATTTCCCTCATGAAAATCTGTACTTCACTGCTTCTGCCACTTTCATGTTGTGTATTTCTAATATTTTTTGCTTCTAGGGTACAGCTAGTTGATATTTTCTTATCCCATAAGTACAAATATTTGTTTTGTGAACTTGTTGTCATTCATCTAGTATGAACATCCTAAAATAACTAATTTTCTTTCTTTTCTATATCTGACATTACACTATTGTTTCCTAATTACTAGGGTCTTTTGGTTCTACTTGGACACAGTATATTCCTGGTTTGTGTGATTGGTAAATCAGTGCTAGGCGTTCACTTGCATAGAGGCAGTCTCGTCTCACTACCGTGTCCTAGTGCAGTGTTTCTTTTTTTAATTTCTTCAAATGTGCTTTTTGCCGTAAATAGTTTTTGATATTACATATGCTGTTTCCTACTTCTTGTGTGTCCTTTTGTTTACAGCAGATTTTTCTGACCTATTTCTGGAATTATGTCACCTAGATGCTTCAACTTTTTGAACTTTTCTATTCTGCCAATGTCTGTTAAAAAAATTGTAGTACAAATTATCTTTCTTCTTTTTCTATTTTTTCCATTACTGATAAATTTTGTGTTCTCTACTATACTTTCAGATTGTACAGAGAAATAGTCTGCAAATGACATACAGCTTCCTCCAATCCACTGTTTCGTCCCAGTTTTATTAGTGATGGCTTTTCTTTTTTATATTTATCTTTAGTTTGAGAAGAACATCTGCCAGATGTCCCAACTCACAGTTCGTTTCCCTTTAAGAATCTTGATGATGTTGGCAAACAAAATACTGTGTCAGGATGACCATTAGAATTATGTCATGTAGTGTCGTATTTTGATGTTTCTGTTGTATTTTGTGTTACAAGTTAAATAAGTATGGAGAGCACGGGCAGCCTTTCCTAACATACATTTTCCTACACACTCTATAACAATACAAATGGTGTGTGGAATGACAGGTGGGGATGACATATATTTTCCCAAAATAATTATTCTGTTGTGTGGTGGTGGGCGATACACACACTCAAATAGCAAGTACTACTTTATGCACTGTATCTCAGTCTCATTCCATAACATATTTTATAACTAGTAAATCACTATTTTCTCCACAACTAAGTTGGTATTTGAAGTGCTCAAATCTTAATTACAAATATTTGGAAATAGTGCTAAATAAAAATTGTGTTGGGATGGATACTGACACACAAAATGCATAAAAATAGTTATATGCCTATACATAATTTTGCTTAAAATTGTGAATATTTTCCATCATTTAGGTTTTGAAGGAGTTGCAATCAAACAAGAACGTCCAGATGAAGCTGAAATCCGAGAGCTGGCAGCCAAAATGGTGGAAGCAAATAAGGCGAAGATGGCGAGTGTCCGACCGCCCGGTGCCGGCCAACCCCCACCGCCCAACATGGTCCAAACTGGCCAGCCAGGCATCCTCAACTACCTTACGAGGGCACCTCCTGCCCCCGTTGCACCGTGCCCTGACAAGGAAAGAGACAAGGACAAAAAGACACCCGAGCCGGACAGGAAACCCCCGTTGGATGAGGAGAGTGTGAGAGGAAAATTTGGGTGGGTGACCCTTGGAAAGTGCCACATACCTTACATATTTCGTTACGGTGAGAAGTATTGTGCCGTTCGCATGGTGGAATCAAAACTTTTAAACAAGTACCTGACATATCTCCATTCAGACATTTACAACTGCACGTGTATCCGCAGCTATTATATCACGGACGCAGAGGCTAGGTTACTTAACGAAATAAATGTGAGGCATTGTGAGGGACAGTTTGGCAGAGATCTTTTTACAACCAAAGATCTGGTCGTACGGTTACAAGATGCCGGAGAATTTTATAATTTTCTTGACGTGTGTTACAACAAGCTATTGCTCAGTTCCAGCAACCCTAAGGATAAGTGTGGATTTGTTCGTATCAATGGTGAATCTGTCGTGCCCTACACCGTGCGTGATGGCTTCAAGTACGTACCGTTATTCTATTTCGAAGGTGAAACCGATAACCTAAAACTCAAGGCTGAAAAGCTAGAAGGTTGGGATCTTGCCTACCTTAAATTTTGCTGCAAGGTCCAAGGCATTCGTAATGAGCTGTTTGCTAGTGAGACGTGTTCAGTGATTAGCCTTAATGACATCAAGAGTTATTTTCCTCCCGGAACCGTGTTCGAAGATTACTGGCCTAACAAAGTGGTGGATTCCCAGCTGCTACTAGCAAGCAGCAAGGCCGGAGCTACGGCTACAGGCGCCGGCATGTGGACAAAGCAGCCACCGCCTCCTCCACCGCCTGTCATCCCTCCAGCTGCACCCCCCGCTGTTGCTGCAACCAAGCCGGATGTTCCCATCACCACCCTGCCTCATCGTGCTGCTCCGCCAGTCGGCTTAACTGCTGCAGTCCAGGCCGTGTGTAACGGTTGGACAGGGCTGGTGGGTGGACAACCGACCTACCAGCCTACTGTAGTGCCGCAGCCTGCTGGTGTTGTGCGCATGACACCACCTGTTTCGATGCCAAATGTGAGTTTCAGTGCAGTGACTTCATTACTTTGTACTCTAATCAAGCCAACAGGGTTTTTATTGCTGCCCTTCAAAAGTTATGAGTAATGATTCATTGAGTTCATACTGTGATTTACATAATATGATGATATTCATTTTGATCAGATTTTTTTTTCTCACATTCATATGAAAAATAGAAAGTTTTGTTTGACCGTAATTGGATTCCAGTCTCGCTTGAACATACTGATACCAGTTATAATTTGACCTCTGACATAATGCTTACATGGTGTGTGACATGTTACATGTGCAAACAGATATAGAACGGAATATGGACAATATTTATCTTTCTTATAGTCTGAAGTCTAGGTTGGGTAAAAAAGTGGAATTCTAGTTGATTGGCAAAGCCAACAAATCTCATGTCATGTGGATAATTGAATTCTTGGTGGCATGTATTTTATGTACATGATGTGTGGTTAAATTGAAATTATACACCTGTCAGTCTTGACACACTTATAGTGTGTAGAGTTTACTTGCAAAATATGTTTGACACTAAAATATTTCAGACACAAAACTTGAGTTGATTGGCGGCTGTATAATTCAGGCATGTGCAGGTCATATGGCATTATGTGTAGCCCATGTCATCAGTGGCAGCCTTTAAATATGTATGATGGGCAGAATCGTTTTTCTGTTGATGATTACTGGTTGGGAGTAAAGTAAAAAATAAGATGCTGAAAATAATTTTTATTTCTGGAGTACTGGTGTCAGCAACTGAGGAGAAAATGCTGCACCTATATGGTCTTGATTACTAATCTACAAGAAGGGCACCAAAACTGACCCATTGTTACAATTTAATGTCTCATCAATATTGAAATCCCTAACCATTTGAATCCATAGATTGAATGCACTATATTGCTTTCTGAATGTATCCGTTGATTAAGACAGGAGAGAGTGAGCAGTCCTGTCATACACTCTGCTTAATAGTAGCTTCTTCTTGATGTTCTTCACACATTATCACCTCTTCTCTCTATTGCTCTTCTGTCGTCATACTTTATGCCCATGTCTCTCAGCATCTTAAAAAGTGTGACCAGTGTATCCTATTAAATGCTTTTTCTAAGACTGTGGGGGCAATTTATGTGTCTTGACCCTTTTTTAAGTCTTTTCTCATGAATTAGTCGTAAGCAGAGATTGATTTTTGTGTGCCTACTACACCTCTTCTAAACCCGGACCAGTCACCTGTGGTCATTGCATCTATCCTGCTTTGTATCTGCTTTATAATGATGCAGGTCAAGATCTTAGAGGCATGTGTTTCCAAACTTAGTGTCCGGTATTGTTCACATCTATTTGCAGATTCTTTCTTTGGTATTGACACTGTGATTTGTTTTTTTAAAGTCTGTTGGGCGCTCTCTGGTTTCATATGTAACTTTTATGGGATGGTACAGTTCTTCATGTAGCTATTCTCCAGCAGCCTTTATGAGTTGTGCAAGTATCTCGTCAACTCCAACTACTTGAATAGAAAACCATTTTTCACTTTCTTCAAAACCATTTACACATGCACTTTCCATATTTATGTTATGAAACATGGATAAGCCCTGCTTCAGTAAGAAATATTTTGAGAAGTTATGATGTAGAATGCTCTGCAAACTATTGGAGGGTCTGCTTAGCGTTCTTATATCATTAACCGTGTCTCAGACGTCACTTACAGGTATTTTGCAAAAGAAGAAATACAACATCTACACCTGTGTGTCACACTATTTAAGATTTCAGCAGAATTTATATTAATTTTGTCTAGGCTAACAATATTATGAAAATGATAGTTGCTACTCCTCATATAGCAGAGATGCCGGGTCGTGGGTAGGCACAACAAAAAGACTGTCAAAAGTGAGCTTCTAGCCAACAACGCCTTCGTCGGAAATAGACCACATGCACATGCACACGCGTGCTTGCCCCCACACACAGGACAACAGCCTCTGACTGCTGAGGCCAGTCTGACCTCAAGACTCTCTCTCTGTGTGTGTGTGTGTGTGTGTGTGTGTGTGTGTGTGTGTGTGTGTTTCCGGCGAAGACCATGTTGGCTGAAAGCTCACTTTCTAACAGTCTTTTTGTCGTGCCTATCTGCGATTCAGTGTCTCCTCTACATGGTGAATAGCAACTATCCTTTTCATAATATTGTCTAGGCTAGGATGTTACAGCTCAAGAGCCTGCCCATGGGCAGCTGGGTGTCTGTGGGCAGTGGGGATGTAACGTATGGGAGCATACTATTCGTGACCAAATGGTTCACATATGCATAGAGAGCATGCACTTGGGTTGTCTGCCAAGTAGCCAGTAGAGCTGAAGATTGTGTTACCACCCAACAGCTTTTGTGCAGGATGTCTTGGCATTACACATGCAAAAAGACACGAATATTATGAAAAACATTCAGTTACAGAAATAACATGAAACTGATGGGACAGATGCAAGAATTAGTGTGTTTGGGTGGAGACAGACTAAATATAATACAATCCTAATAATGAACATATACCACAACAGATACTAACACAAAAGTCGAGCAAACAAAATCTTCAGCAGTCAACAAAACCATGTGGTGTTTAGAATTTTGCTTGACCAATACAGCTTAAACTAAATCCACGATACCACAAATCCAGTATCTAACACTGCACTTGGCCTGAACACCTAACATGAATTCCACAGTACTACAAAACCAAAATGTATCGAAAACCTAACATCACCAGTGTTGGTAAAACAACTCCACACAACCTACCAATCATAGTCCAACATAATTACCAACAACTAACAGCACAACCCAAAAATTCATTAAAATTGTATTAACACCAATTTCGATATACAGTAAATACACAATTATGGACATAAACACACATACCATACGTACTATATTTTAAGAGAAAGAAAGAGCAAAAACCATTAAAACATACATACCAACCGGTAAGCTGACACAGAAATCTAACAATAGCAAATATGTCATCAGTACAATCTCTCAAATGGCCAGCGTCGACTTCTCACCAGGAGCACCTCGAGGTAGAACACCATTCTGACAATGCCACATATACCTTGTCAGAGATACAGCAACTTTGGTCAGCCTCACACAAAAGTAACACCTCATGTACTTTGCAATTAAACTGAGTATATGTATGAATTTTACTGTGATCAGCACATCACCACCCATTGTGGATTGCAGAGACCTACTCACAAACTTTGTTGTCATATCCATGAGTTAAAAAAAAAAAAAAAAAAAAAAAAAAACAGAAAATTGAATCGCCAGCCATAAAGTGGAAAATGAATCTGTTGCCCATAACTGCCAGCATCAAAATAACTTGCTAACTAAATCTTTGGATATTATTATCACAGATAGCACTCAAGAAGTCCAGTGAATCACTAAACAGCACTCTCAAACAATTTACAGACATAAACATCCCACACTAGAGAGTGCCAGTGCATTACTCCAACACACCCTCTGCAAACATGATCCATTTCAAATACACTGTACCATCATGACATGACACAACACACGTATGTCATGAGTTAGTGCAGTTGGTTGGTTGCAGACTGGTGCTGAAAACTTTGCTTGACCCAGGTAGCCTATACTAAATATGCCTATGCTTGACCCAGGTTGCCTATACTACGTACGCCTGTCAGCTTGAAGTTGTCCAAATTTTTCTTAAAGATTTTACCAACAAATCTTAGTTTCGTTTTAATAACACACAATTTACAACAGTAAGTTTGAGGTGCAGTTAGTTTTACATTTTAAGATTGTTATACACATGCCAAAATATCATTTCATTATTACATGCAAAGAGTAGCTTCGTTCTTCGCAAGCACTGAGTGTGCAGAATTCCGTGGTCCAGTGGCTTGTGCCCCAGTCTCATCATCTCTCTCTATTTGGTTATGTGGTAACAGCATTCCATAAATTTAATATGTTGGGACAATTATCCATGCAGGTTGGTGGTACTTCAAATGTGAACTTATAATTTAACTTCCAATGTCTCTGAAATGTGTATCAGTCACTTCACTTTCACACACATTTTTCTGAGTATGTATTCAGTTTTAAGCATTTTTTGGTACATACATATGTGAGTTGAGCATTCTATATAGTTTTGTTTTCAGTTCTATTTATAGAAATGATCTTTGTTGTCCACGCTTGGAGGCTTTGTGATATATTCACCCTAAGTTCAGAACTATTCCAATCTTCTTGTATTCAGTAAATGTTTTGTGAATACTTCAATTCCATACCTGACCAGAATGCATCTTCTATATAAATTTCGGCTCTTCTTCTAGTCTGTTTTGATATTTACTCCTCATATCATGTTCTTTAGTATTTTGACTTTGATTGTTTCCATGTCTTCAGGCACCAACCAGTCAGCACTTGTAACCTGTTTGTAATAACTTAACACAACTTTTATTTTAAAGCATATTTTGATGAATTTCATTGCCCAATTTTCATTTTCACTTTATTCTTAGGGATCCACTATAAACACTTCAATTGAACTTAATACTTAATCATTGTTACCAAGTTGCAACATTTTCAATTGAGAAAATGTACTAGGCCTGTTGTTGTTGTTGTGGTCTTCAGTCCTGAGACTGGTTTGATGCAGCTCTCCATGCTACTCTATCCTGTGCAAGCTTCTTCATCTCCCAGTACCTACTGCAACCTACATCCTTCTGAATCTGTTTAGTGTATTCATCTCTTGGTCTCCCTCTACGATTTTTACCCTCCACGCTGCCCTCCAATGCTAAATTTGTGATCCCTTGATGCCTCAAAACATGTCCTACCAACCGATCCCTTCTTCTAGTCAAGTTGTGCCACAAACTTCTCTTCTCCCCAATCCTATTGAATACCTCCTCATTAGTTACGTGATCTACCCACCTTATCTTCAGCATTCTTCTGTAGCACCACATTTCGAAAGCTTCTATTCTCTTCTTGTCCAAACTAGTTATTGTCCATGTTTCACTTCCATACATGGCTACACTCCATACAAATACTTTCAGAAACGACTTCCTGACACCTAAATCTATACTCTATGTTAACAAATTTCTCTTCTTCAGAAACGATTTCCTTGCCATTGCCAGTCTACATTTTATATCCTCTCTACTTCGACCATCATCAGTTATTTTACTCCCTAAATAGCAAAACTCCTTTACTACTTGAAGTGTCTCATTTCCTAATCTAATTCCCTCAGCATCACCTGATTTAATTTGACTGCATTCCACTATCCTCGTTTTGCTTTTGTTGATGTTCATCTTATCTCCTCCTTTCAAGACACTGTCCATTCCATTCAACTGCTCTTCAAAGTCCTTTGCTGTCTCTGACAGAATTACAATGTCATCGGCGAACCTCAAAGTTTTTACTTCTTCTCCATGAATTTTAATACCTACTCCGATTTTTTCTTTTGTTTCCTTTACTGCTTGCTCAATATACAGATTGAATAACATCGGGGAGAGGCTACAACCCTGTCTCACTCCTTTCCCAACCACTGCTTCCCTTTCATGCCCCTCGACTCTTATAACTGCCATCTGGTTTCTGTACAAATTGTAAATAGCCTTTCGCTCCCTGTATTTTACCCCTGCCACCTTCAGAATTTGAAAGAGAGTATTCCAGTTAACATTGTCAAAAGCTTTCTCTAAGTCTACAAATGCTAGAAATGTAGGTTTGCCTTTTCTTAATCTTTCTTCTAAGATAAGTCGTAAGGTTAGTATTGCCTCACGTGTTCCAACCTTTCTACGGAATCCAAACTGATCTTCCCCGAGGTCGGCTTCTACCAGTTTTTCCATTCGTCTGTAGAGAATTCGCGTTAGTATTTTGCAGCTGTGACTTGTTAAACTGATAGTTCGGTAATTTTCACATCTGTCAACACCTGCTTTCTTTGGGATTGGAATTATTATACTCTTCTTGAAGTCTGAGGGTATTTTGCCTGTCTCATACATCTTGCTTACCAGATGGTAGAGTTTTGTCATGACTGGCTCTCCCAAGGCCATCAGTAGTTCTAATGGAATGTTGTCTACTCCCGGGGCCTTGTTTCGACTCGGGTCTTTCAGTGCTCTGTCAAACTCTTCACGGAGTATCGTATCTCCCTTTTCGTCTTCATCTACGTCCTCTTCCATTTCCATAATATTGTCCTCAAGGACAGAGCCCTTATATAGACCCTCTATATACTCCTTCCACCTTTCTGCCTTCCCTTCTTTGCTTAGAACTGGGTTTCCATCTGAGCTCTTGATATTCATACAAGTGGTTCTCTTCTCTCTAAAGGTCTCTTTAATTTTTCTGTAGGCAGTATCTATCTTACCCCTAGTGAGACAAGCCTCTACATCCTTACATTTGTCCTCTAGCCACCCCTGCTTAGCCATTTTGCACTTCCTGTCGATCTCATTTTTGAGACGTTTGTATTCCTTTTTGCCTGCTTCATTTACTGCATTTTTATATTTTCTCCTTTCATCAATTAAATTCAATATTTCTTCTGTTACCCAAGGATTTCTATTAGCCCTCGTCTTTTTATCTACTTGATCGTCTGCTGCCTTCACTACTTCATCCCTCAGAGCTACCCATTCTTCTTCTATTGTATTTCTTTCACCCATTCCTGTCAATTGTTCCCTTATGCTCTCCCTGAAACTCGCTACAACCTCTGGTTCTTTCAGTTTATCGTACTAGGCCTATAATTGTTATAACTGACTGCTACCACTTCATAGCTAGAGATCACATCCATGATCTGTGCAGTATGCAAATAACTTAAGTAGACATTGAACTGTTAGTGTTTCATGCACTTACTGAGCTGTTTTCTCATGCTCCAGTCTCTCGCCAAGTTTAGCACCCATTTTTATTTTCTTTGGGATGATCTGTTCAGCCGGCTGAAGTGGCCGTGCGGTTCTAGGTGCTGCAGTCTGGAACCAAGAGACCGCTACGGTCACAGGTTCGAATCCTGCCTCGGGCATGGATGTGTGTGATATCTTTAGGTTAGTTAGGTTTAACTAGTTCTAAGTTCTAGGGGACTAATGACCTCAGAAGTTGAGTCCCCTAGTGCTCAGAGCCATTTGAACCATTTGATCTGTTCAGAGAAAATAGTGAATACAGACATTGCTTCCAAGTTCGATAACATACTTTTCTACCTTCTTTCCAATGAAACTTTTTGAAGGGTTATTTGTAAGTGCTGTATGTTTACCTTTTCTTTTGTTTACCATCAGCTTCACATTTACTGCTCTAGCAAGAACAAAAAGACTTGTTTTCAACCTGATGTATCAGTCTGTGCATGACAATGAACCCTGCCTACCTTTACCGAAAAATGCTCATTAAAATAAGGGGGTTGCATTGCGGGTTCCATTGATCATAGATAGTGTCCAAGGTTTTTGGTAGCCCTTGGCTTAGCAACTATTTGTATGCATATTGGAAGAAAGGGTATCTTGTAGCTATCTTGCAGTACAGGGTCAAAATTTAAACATTGAAACTCTTCCTCCAGTGCAGGCAAATTTAGTACAGTTGGTTATTTTGTGTGACGTGTGTTCTAGAGTGGACCTTAGGCAGCTTATAAAAGTACTACATGTTCATAGGTAGTTCCTGAGAAAACCGTAAGAAACCTTGTTTTTTTGTATAGATATTCTGGGGATTGTCACTTTTAGCATTTGTACTCATGGCAAGTTGTTAAAATTTTTACCATATGTTCTTGAGGCGATGATCTGGAGGAAACTTGAAGCTTATCAGTATTATCCGTTACCAAGATCCAACCATTTAAAGTTATGGTACTCACGCACGTAATATCTGGTCTGAGATGTAAATGTGGTTTTAACTGATATAATGAGCACTTGACAAGGGTTCTAAGGTCATCCCAAGGGTTTTGAGGTCAAAAAACTGTACAAACGGCACTTTGTGCTTATAGAAATATTCCCAAAGTGCTACTGGAGCAACAATAAAGGGACTATAAATTGTTATAACCTGCCTAAAAAGAACTGAAAATTATGCTAAAAAATGTGTAAAACTGGAAAGATTACAAACTCAGTAAAATATTTCTGACATAATTTTTAATCTTTTAAAATACAAATCAAGCTGGGGCATTAGCGATTAATTGCGATCATTGAGCAGAGTATCCTTAGGCCTACATGATTTCGTATTAACTGTATATTACGCATACTTATTTGTTGTTTATATTTATCAAATTGTACAATGTGTGGCATTCCAACATACTGATGAGGGATAGGACCAGCAACTTCGACTGTTAAATCTATCGCAACTTAAATCTATTAAAGCTTTATTTTCCCTCACAGTTGCAATAACAGTCATTTCTTTGTGGTAACTATAGTTGGAGTTACAAACGATGGTAGCTGAGTTTAGTCTCATTCTGTGTATCGAAGGCCAGCATTCTCCAATAGCCAGTGACTATTCAGCAGTGTTCTGAGCACTCTGCTGTTAATGTCGAATCCAATGCGAGGATGAATCGTTTTCATTATTTAGTGAATTTTTATTCCATGTGTTGTGAGTTGTAATGGCAGATTGTGGTGGTAAGCAGAAAAGCAAGTGAGAGACATATTTTGCTGGATATACACTTACCTCAAGTACAAAGCACGTGTATGTGTGTACCGCAACTATTGTTTGGAACTGACAACAATGCAATCCCCGCATGTTTCTCGACCTCCGCAAACCATCACCATTCGTGGATGGGATTGTAGTTTCGGACCATCATGTCCATTTTCAAATCTTTGCATTAGACTGAAGTGCAGTTGTACAGTTTTCACCAATGTACATGTGAGTGACCAAATATTCATTGTTTCTCATCAGTAATTATTGCCCAGATACAAAAAAGTTGAATTCTTTACAGTTGAACACAGCAGAATTTGCTGCACTTGATTGAAAAGTCACAGTGTGTGCTTTTACAAAGTTTATAATTTTGCATGTGTGTAATGATTACTGGTGAAAAATGTGAATATTTGCTTACTCACATGTACAGTGGTGGGACCTGTATCATTATACTTAATGTCTAAGGCCTTGGTTTGCAATGGATGTGATGCTCCAAAATTAGTCACCACAAAGAAATGGCTGTTATTGCAACTGTGATGGATATTGAAGGAAAATGAAGTATACAGGGTGTTCAAAAAAAGTGTCGAATGCTTTGAGAGGTGGCAGTACACATCGAAATAGAAAAGTAAGTCCAATAAACCTAGGTCTGGAAATGCATACTTTCTGTGATAAAACACCGTTTACAGGAGGCGTTCAATGCCACACCCATTCATGACAAAGCACCCTCTGGCGTAAGGAGCCACGCACCCTTTGAAGTACACTCGCTCGGTTTTTGTTGTCTGCTGGCACGCATTGAAGACACGATCCTGTAGTGTCAACACATCATTGATTGGCATGACATAGACCAATTCCTTCAAGTGCCCCCCTGTCTGGCGAACGAGCAGGCCAAGGTGTGACACCCTCCTTCCCCTAATTAATCCAGTGGTCCCCAAATGTCTGCATCAGATGTCCATGCACATTGTGTCGAAAGTATGCTGGTGTGCCATCATGAATAAACCACATTTGTATTTGTTGCTGCAATGGTCCAGCCTCTAGCAAGGTAGGCGATACATTAATGAGAAAGTCTAGATAATGTGCCCCAGTTAATCTCTGAGATAGCACGTATTCCTATTAATCTTTTGCCAAGTACGCCTGCCCATACATTGATTGAGAATCAGTGTTGTTGCCCTTTCTCCTGAATTGCTTGGGTATTTACATCTGCCCATAGATGCTGGTTAAGGAAATTCGTACCACCATCTTTTGTGAACCCTGCCCCATCAGTAAATTAAATCTTGAATGTGAACAGTGGATCTGCAGCACACTTTTGCAAAAGCAATTGACAGAACCACCATCTGTCAAAATGTTCCTGTGGCCTTAGGGCCTGAATGCGCCATAGGCCATAGATGATATGGGTACAGCAATTGTCTGTGAAGTACACCCCCCCCACCCTTCCCCCTCCCCCACCCCCCAGATAAGAGTGTGAGACATGCCTACAGCTGCTGCTAATCGTTGCACATTGGTCGCACACTGGTCTACCGAACGTAGCACATGTCAGGCATATGGACTGTGCTGAGGCTTTCACTGGCAGTTTTCTGAGGTGCAGGGGTACCTGTTTCCCCCAAACACTGGAAGAGTCTACCAAACAGCTTATCCGAGGGTACACTGCACTGTGAATAGGGCTCATAGACTACGTCTATTTGTTAAACCGTAGCAGAATATCATATCCATCATTTCACTTATTAGGTAATAGGTTTCCATTGCTATCAAGTGCTGGAAGAGAGAAAATGTAGACGTACCACACCATTTGTACATACAAACACCACAACTCATTAAAAACACATAAGTGAATCCATGTTTGGAAGAAGGTAAAACACCGTGTTACATGCCCAGGGTTGACAGTACTGTACTATAAGGCTCACAAACATGACAGAAAGTAACGTAGTCTACAACATGACTTGAACCACACAACTGACTGCACACCATCTAATGGTAGGTAGAGTACTGTGAGTAAGACATCATACTGCCTTTCCGACACATTTGATGGAGTGGCAATGCAAGACTGTACCAATGTCAGTAACCAAGCATCGCGCAACACTTTCTGTAAATATGTGTTTATCTCGGAAGTATGTATTTTTGTACCCATGTTTGTTAGACTTATTTTTCTTGTTTCGATGAGTACTACCAAGAATTTGACACTTCTTAACACCCTGTATAAATGTGCCCAATTATATAAATATAATGTAACTAAATAGATAAAATAATCTACTTACCAAGTAGCTGCAGGAGAATACCCACCTAAAGAAAAGTTTTACTTGTGCAAACTTTTGGAGCCATTGGCTCCTTCTTCTGGCAGAAGGGTTGAAGGGGAAAGAATAGGACTGGAGAGGTTTAGGAAAAGGGATAGAGTTTGGAAAAGTTACCCATAACCCTGGTCAGGGGAGACTCAATGGATGGTATGAGAAGGAAATTATACAAATAAACTGTCAAAACTTTACTGATCTGTAGAGGTCATTTTACACAAGCAGCATACCCTGCTGTGATGGATAAAAAGGGAACCAATGGAAAAATACTCCTGTAGGAGCACAAAAATGGCAGATATGTTCGTCTTTGAACTTAAAAAGAATCTTGACAAAAAAATGGGCAGCCAGCTTCCTCAAACCTCATTTCACCTTCCTCACCAAAAATTTTCCCTTTTTTTTTTATGCTGATGGAGAGTAGCAGAGAGACAGAGGTAGTGGAAGAGAAAAAGATATGGACAAAGACAACAGCAGTGAGAGCCAAAGAGACAGGAGATACTGATGGTCAGTGGTGGTGCAGTGCAGGGCACATTTTAGACCAAAATTTTAAACACGGGGGTGTAGGAGAAAGTAAGCTGCGCCGCTCGGAATTTTTGAGCTGCCGAGGTATAGTAGCGACAGTGGCATAGGAAAAGTTGCTTTGAGTGTTTGAAGATTTCACAGGAAGCATCACAATTTTTGGTGGCTTCGATGACGAAGTATCCTATGTTTACTAGGTTTGTAATATAGTACAGGTTACAATTACACAACTAAACAAGCAAGTGTGGAAGACTAGAGAAACAAGACTTTGTATTGACATTTAATTTTGCATCCACATTTTTTGGGTTTCACCAATTATGAGTGAGAATGTCACCTACTACCTTTCGTTGACCTGTGGCTTTGTGACAAACCAAGCTTGTCACCACACCTAAGATTTATATCACAGACAAATTCATTAATAATTGATAGAAAATAACAAGTAAGTGCAGAAGCATTTTATGCATTCTGACATTAAGGAAATGAGACAACGTATTACGATATAAATACCTTAAAAGAGATAGGGATCAAAAGAACATGAGTCAACACTAGCGGAATACTTAAGCAGACGTGAGGAAAAGATAGGAGACTGTGATACCAACCACAGTTGCTTTCAAATTAAGGAACCTGTAAAACAGCGTAACCTCTAAAACTCTAGGCAAATGAGAGAGATCAGGGAAGGTGTGATTCAGCTATGTACGCAACCAAAAAATTGAAGACAGAAAGCTGGCTAGGAAGATGGGGTTAGAAAATAGTGCAGACCAGGAGTTAAAACACAGGTGTATCAGGATAAGAAAGGAAAAGGAATCTATACTAAGACAGGAGAAGTGGAAATATTACAACCAGCTAATAGAAGAAGCCAAAGAGGGCTGTATCCATCACAGGACAAGAAGTCAAGAAAGTAACACAGAAATAAAAGAAGAAACATTTGTCAAATGCAACCAGGGAAAGATCTTTACATGAATGACAAGGAAGTAGTTGGCAATGGGCAGAGTACATCACAGAATTACTGAACTTTGATAACTGCATTGAATCTCTTCCGTGTGAAATACCATACACTGTAGACACAAAGAAGACATCTGTTGAAGAAGAAATAAGGCAAATAATTAAAACAAAAACAATAAGGCTGATGGCAAAGGCCAAATTATAGGAGAGCTGATAACAATCGAGGACTGGTACTGGTTGAAATAATTAGGAAACTATTAAAGAATGTTTGAGAATATGAGAACCTATCTGATGACAGAAAAATGGCCAAAATCTGTCCTGTACTAAAACAGAATGACCCCCTGTTATGTGAATATTATATAGTGGTTGCACTCCCTAGTGTAAGCTGCAAGATTCTATCTCGGTGTTTATGGAAGAGAATTATCCTGATAGCAGAAGGAATTATAGGGACTATCATTGTGGCTTCAGAAGGAATAGATCAGTTATAGATCAGCTCTTTATGCTCAAACAGATAACTGAGAAACGTTGGTAACATGACGTTGATATTCTTGTGGTTTTTGTTCATTTCAATAAATCTTCTGACTGCGTACATAAGGACGCAATCACCAGTATCATGAAGGAATTTGTTTTCACAAAAGTTAATATGTCTAGTACAGCTGTATGTATGGAACTTGAGATAAAGTCAAGGGTTGCACCAGCAAACAGAACATATTTTTTTCGTGGACATTCTGTGCAGTAGAGCAGTTTTGAGAGAAGTTTTGGAATCGGAATGTAGCACAGTGTAATTCTCCCAGGAGCTCTTTGTTTCTGGACCATTTACATGAAGCTAAACAGATGAACAAAAACTGCTAGTCTTAGAGGGAATGATATTAAGCTAAATATTTGGCCCATGACGGATGCCCAGTGGCAGAAATGGAGGATGTTAAAAAATCAGAGTAGCAAACCTATACTTACAAACTGCTATTAGCCAAAGGATGAAGGGAAGATTGATGTATGCTAGACACCTAATTACGATGGAAGAGGAAGACGAAGCATTCTCAGGATCTGTGGAGGGCAGAAGTAGCTATGAACAAGATGGAAGGATGATATCAACAGGAATACAGAGATGTTGGGCCTGAGAAAAGTGAAGAACAGGCAGTTCACTCTATGCAAGCTGTCCATACTTGCTGAAATGTAGGAGTCATTTGGTTTAAGACCTTGACATTGGTTACCCCATAACATTATCCTATCTGCTACCCCTAACCTGACTTGATGAGACATTACTAGTGTCCAGTGTACCCCGTGTGCAAGTGCAGTAAGTGATTTGCACTACGTGAATTCAATTCATTCTTATCCCACACATGCACATAATTTTATGATTTTTTGTTATAAATCTCAAGCTGTTTTGTTAGTAAATACCCGATTTTATAACTAACTGCATCAATTTACTGCTTTTCAGAATTGTGTAGATCTGTTGAGAAATTTTGAAGGGAGATTTTCAACTTTTAAATTTTTATGTTACTTGGAGTGGCCTTCAGGATCCAAATACCATTGCATACATGTTTCTTCGCATTGCTGGCAATTAGTAAATAATTACTTACATTAATAGCTGTACTGCTTTGAAACTTTCTCACTATCTTATTGCCATACCTACAGAGAATAAATCTGGTCCATATGTTTGTAAAATTAGCATTGTCGATTTCATGGCTGTAATTATTTTTGATATAAAGTGAGGAGGTTGCAATAAATCTTTAGTAACAGAATTGATGCAGCGAACAAAAAAAAAAGGTTGTATTTACAAAAGTGGTAAACTGGAGTCCAGTTTACAGTGAAACAGATTTAAATGAAAAATGTAATACATTGTTAAATGAATTCATGTCTCTTTGATGCTATCTTCCGTTAAAAAAAATAGTAACACCCATGTAACCGCTGACAGAATTGGCTCACTGCGGGAATAAAACAACATGGACAACAAAGAGGATGCTATGTAGTTCTCTCAAAACGTGTAATGGCCCAAAGAGACAACAAACATTACTTTAGCACTCTAAAGTAGGTACATGAAAACTGGAATTCACATATCAGAAAACAAAACAAAAACAATTTGGAATGTGAAAAAGAGGGAAATAGCAGAAAAAGACTAGAAACATGACATAGATAGAAATTTAACAAGAAGATAATATTATAAAGGAACATTAGATGGTTGCAGAAATATTGAACAAACATTTTTCGACAACAGTAGAAAAGGATCTGTGGATGAAGCAATGGCTCTTCTACAGAAAGCTACCAGCAACAGAACCCCACATAATTCCTTACCATTTGTTACATTAAATGAGATTGAAAGAATAACGAAGCCATTAAAGAATAAAAAGTATGTTGGTGTGGACAGTGTTTCTAGTAACATATTTAAATATTTTTATAAACATACAAGTCGAGCCTTATGCAATATATTCAGTACATCTCTCCGAGAAGGAATTGTCCCTGATATACTACAATTGGCTGTAGTGATTCTGCTCTTTAAGAAAGGTGATAAAAATAAATCACAAAATATCGCCTAATCTCCCTTTTAATCATCTGTTCAAAAATTCTTGATAAACTTGTGTACAGATTAATTGTCAATCATTTCTACTTCCACAATATGCAAGATCAAATTCTGGAAGCCATTACCAAAAAGTGTTACCAGTAGATATTTTTTTGTTTTCTCTCAAAATGTTGTGATTGTATAAACCATCAAATCCTTTTGAAAAAGGCAGAATATTATGGTTTCAGTCATACCTAAAGGACTGAAAGCAGACTGTAATTCTGAAAGGCTTATCCAGAGAGCCAGCCTTATATGTAGAGGGAGGCTTAAATTGTGGCGTGCCACAAGGCTCCTCTGCTGCAGCTTGTTATTTTCATTAATGACATTCCTTTTTGTTCCAATACAAAGAGTAACTTTACCCTTTTTGCAAATGATACCGCAGTTCTCATTGATGAACTGTGTAGCAACAGTCTTGAACAAACTACGAACAAAGTTTTTAGTGAAAATTTAAGTTGGTTTTGTTCCAATGGTCTTTCGCTCAATTCAGATAAAACCCATGATTTGGGGTCCCATGCACCACAATGAAATCTTGAAGAAATTAACGTAAAGTGTAGAGATCAATCTATTCAGAAAGTTGTTACAAAATTACTGGATGCACAACATTTTTCACCTTTTCAAAAGACTTAGTTCTGCAATATTTGCGCTATGTTCTGCAATATTTGCACTATGAATTACTGCTTGTGTGTGTAAAGTAGATGCCATTAAGGCTTCCTAATTTGGCTACATTCATGCATTAATGTTGTATGCTATTATATTCTGTGGGAACCAATGTCTTGGAAAAGGAATTTCACTGTGCGAAAAATGGCTATCAGAATGAGTGGTGCCCATCATACACACATGCAGTTACTTGTTTCTAAAGGAAGATATCCTTACCAACTTTTTACCTAACGTATATTTGTTCCTTGTTGGCTGTAAACTTTTCTCTGTACAAAGACAAAAGTAAACAACATGACGACAACAACACAAGAACCAAAAAGTGTTTGCACATTGAACTGAAATTCGAACTCTGGTTCAGAAAAGAGCTTTGTACTCCAGCTTTAAGCACTTCCAGTGCATATCAAATGCCCTCAGAAACAACTGCAAAAATTCAAACATATTCTGAAAGAGTACCTAATACAGATTGTTTTATTTATTTATTTATTTTTTATGGTCAATTTTTACCGATGATTCCCCAGTGTAACACAATATTCTGTTGATTGGGTGCATGTTCTCAATGTGAGATTTTATTTACATTGTATCTTTTATTTTTTGTGTGTGTTACATCTTGAACTATATACAGTTTGACATGTTCCATATCCTTGCAATTCACTCATTTTCTGGATCAGCGGAACATGAAATAAATAAATAAATCTTTTAAAAAAAGTAAAGTGATGAATAATACGATAAAATCTATTCTGAAGATGACAGCTCTGATCAAAGCAGGGTAGGAACACTGGAATTTTGTATGTTAACGCAAATGCAGGAATAAGATACAGACATTTAGTCAACAGAAGGATGTTGGTTATTTAGTGTTAGTAATCTATACTACTGAACGGCAAACCTGCTTTGTATTGAAAGGTTCAAAGTAAAGGTTGCCTATCTGAATAACTTCTAAGGGCAACAAAAATTTGATTTTCATACAATTATTAACTAAATTTAAAATTCTGTCTTAATCTACTCAATAAGAGGTATAGTCCAAGATTTAACACAGTAAGGCAGTTCTTACAGTTAGAAAGTTTGTAAATGTCTTGAGATAGCCTAACCCACAGTGTGTCAATTACCCAGTCTCGGTTCATCCACTATGTGAGAATGACAACAATTACCGACCTTCAACAAACATTATACATGATTTCAAATCATTACAAACTTTCTCTCATTTGCTGTTCATGCTGTAAAATTGTTGCACCAAGCATGACATTTTAATTTATTACTATTTTACTAACTCTGTTGGCATCATATTTTGCAGACATTATCCACATATACCATTGAATGTACGTGTAAAATTGTAACATTATTCAGGAAATATGGCATTATAAACATTAAGGTGTGTGAAAAATTAGCTTTTGCTCAAAACAGAGTGCAAACTACCCATACTCCACTCAACCAATGTTTGATAATGTTACCACTTAGTGACTTTAAACAAATTGTGAACATAATTTCAAACTTTTCCTGGACACTTCCTCGTGTACAAGCTTAAAGGTCAAATATTTAACACCGTAACTCATTTAATCAAATTTTGGAAGCTGGACTGAATTCTGTAAAGAATAGGGGGTGGGAAGATTACTGGTTTATTTACATTCAGAGATCATTTCAGCCAGGACTATCTCTACCTACACATTACATAATTTGTGCTGAAGCGATGTAACATACTGCCAAAACAAAAGTACAATCTTCTCAGTGCTTAAGTGGGATAGTATAAAGCTTATAATTAAAACTTGAAAAATAAAGTTAGATATATAATTTCTTCTTTGCCTGAAGATACACATGGGCATGATACCTTCGCACGCCACTGGAGAGCAAAAAAAAAAAAAAAAAAAAACACACACTTGTTGCAGCCCATCAATAAAGTGATAGGTTTTTGTTTTGACACTTCCAGCATTGTACGACGGTACTGTGGGGACAGGATTTCATTGCATACCATGACTGTGTATGTGTACCTGCAGGCAGGGAAGGAATTGATTATGTAACTTTATTAGGAGTTGACAAGGGGCACAACAATGCTGCCCATCATGGGCTACTGTTTTGACATGTCCGTCTTTCGACTCTTCCATTGTGTGATAACGGCTTTTTCTTATACATGTCACTATTGTAGAGAATTCCATATTGTGAAGGACTCTGGTCTATAGTGTGTGTTTGTTTTACCTATGGATTAATGTGTGCTATTTCACTGTGCTTTGGTTACACATCCAGCAATTCAGATGTGTGTAACTGCTGGGTGAGGTATGGTATTTGTAAATTTATTTCATCGTAAAAGTAGTTTGTAGTGCCATTTTGTGGTGGACTTTTTTTTGCATAAACAGTGTACATTCTTCCTTTTTTCCTGTTTCAAAGAGCTATTTTTCTGTTTGCGTATGCTGATGTTTGTATATCATTCTCCCCAGTTGCTATGTCTTCAAATATAAACCAAAACCGAGCGAGGTGGCACAGTGGTTAGCACACTGGACTCGCATTCGGGAGGACGACGGTTCAGTCCCGCGTCCGGCCATCCTGATTTAGGTTTTCCGTGATTTCCCTAAATCGCTCCAGGCAAATGCCGGGATGGTTCCTCTGAAAGGGCACGGCCGACTTCCTTCCCTGTCCTTCCCTAATCCGATGAGACCGATGACCTCGCTGTTTGGTCTCTTTCCCCAAAACCAACCAACCAATAAACCAAAAATACTATTTTAAAAAAATTCTACATCTAATTACTGTCAGTGCATTACTCCAAATAAGTTGGACAATTGTTATTGATGGGATGTTCCAAACATTTGAAATGTATATGAATACTTGAAGTTTTTCTTTAAGCTTCTTGGAGTTACGATGATCAGATTATATTCAGGCTTCAGTTTTCTTCAAGCATGCACCTCAGTTTTTAAGTTCCATTGAGCGAAAATCATTTTGGCACATTGCATGCTAACCTAGGTTAACAAATGGCAAGTACTCAAACCAGTGAGGCTCTAAACCTTTGTAGTGTAGCGAAAAAGAAAATTTCAGTGGCTCTTATAGAAATTGCCGTGCATAACTTACCACGGAATTGATGAAATGTTTGCAGTATAAAACCTCTATGATATTTAGTACGAACTGCTGCTATCACAATTGCTGAAAGAATATTTTATGTATGTTGCCTAAACCATGGTCTTGTATTGGTTTTTATTATTTGAATTTTTGTTGTTTAGTTGCAGATGAACACATCTACAACTGCCAGTAATAGATCTTACACTCCTGTTCGCCCTAGAATGGCTCCGCAGTATTATCCTCAGGTTAGTAAATGGTGAAAGGGAATGAGACTATAGCACTAACCAAGCTGCTGGGAGGGGGAAGAAAAAACGTTGTTACACATTATCCGATGGTATTCTCCATCTAAATTACAATACTAAACTTATCTGCATACTGCCAGTAGTAATAGATGACAGAGTAAATTATTTGAGGTGTCACTTGAGCACTGTATTTGATTTAGTGAAATTTGGTCATTTCAGTTAAGTAATTATTAGACAGAAAACAGTAACAATGAAGCTGCCAGTAATTGTTCTAATTGCTGCAAGATGTTAGCATCGACACACTGAATTCTGTTTTAGTGTTGAATTTAATAGGTTCGAAAAATTAAAGAAAACCTTAATACTACTGAGAAGAAAACACAGTTGTTAGGTGGGATACTACAGCAGTAGTAAACCACCTACAGAGACGACACATCTGGATAATGAGAATCCTCTTTATTAACAGAGCACTAGTACAGAGCATCTAATCAGTCACATTGTCCAGCTCACTATGAAGTCCTGTTGCGCTGTCTCAAAAAACTTCCACACCGCTCGTGATAAAGATGTTCAGTTGCTCTAGGACGAATGTCCACTCACAGTGGAGCAATTTTCTTTTAACCAGTTGATTGACAGCAAAAGGAAAATTTTAATACTAAATTAAATGTCCTTCCATTGCATAGCTGAAGCTGTAATCCCACATCCCGGAACGCTCTTGTTCAGTATTGCATTTAAGGCCTAGTGTGTGAATTAACACAATTACTGGGAGCTACCTTTATGACTTCATCGGTACCGTACGGTGGAGAATTGCTATATGTATTCACAGAGTATTGTATCCTGTGTGTATGAGTCCATACTTCAAAGAAATTTGAATATTTCGTGGGTATTATTGCATGTACATGTATTTTTATTGTCTTTGTATAAAACAAAAAAAATTATGTTAAATAGTGTTTTGCATGGAATGTGTCTTAAAAGCTGCGAAGACACCGGAATTTCGACAGTTTGTGGCACTTTTATCATTGTTAGAGAAAAAAAATATTAAAATTTTATACTTATTTTACATCAGATTTGGGATAACTTAACCTTCAGAAAATTGTATGTATTGAAGTGGGATAAGTCCTTTGGAACATGAGTGTTCACCTATGACATTTAGCACAATTTTGATTGGCTAGTAACTTGCACATACAATAGTTTAAAAAAATTTATAATTCCATAAAATTGACTGTGGCTCTAAAAGTGATCCATTACACATCTACAGCAGTTTTTGATTATTTAACCTGTTATGCCACATTTCTGATTAGAGACAAAACAAAAACTTAAATAGTAAACTAAAGGTTCTTCCAGTGCATTGGTTAATTTGTTATTAAAAGGTAGCAGCATGTGTAGTGTAGAACAATAGTATGTTAAGTTTTGTTTTCACAATACCAGAGAAGGAAAGTTGCTATTCACCATATAGCAGAGATGCTGAGTCACGATAGGCACAATAAAAAGATTCACACAATTAAAGCTTTCGGCCATTAAGGCCTTTCACAGCAGTAGACACACACACACACACACACACACACACACACACACACACAAACGCAACTTGCACACGCATCTGCAGTCTCAGAGAGCTGAGACCAACAGCTCTCTGAGACTGCAGATGTGTGTGTGTGTGTGTGTGTGTGTGTGTGTGTGTGTGTGTGTGTGTGTGTCTACTGCTGACAAAGGCCTTAATGGCCGAAAGCTTTAATTGTGTGAATCTTTTTATTGTGCCTATCGTGACTCAGCATCTCCGCTATATGGTAACAACTTTCCTTCTCTGGTATTGTTACTTTCCATCCTGGATTTTCCATTGTTTAGTTTTGTTGTCAAATTTAAATATATTTCACTACTGATATGTTTGCTGTAGAAAAATATTGTACCTTATTTATTTCTGCTATAATATTTTTAAGTGCACTTTGCTGTATTCATTAATCTTCTAATCGCTAACATTTACACATAAAATTAATCAGTCATCTACAAGTACTTTGTAAAGTAGTCTGTTAAGTGCATTACAGTACAAATCACATTAATGGTCAGTGGATTTGGAACTTGCAACAACAAATATTAGTTATTTTATTGCTAAGGAAAGGGGGCAGTTCAAGAGGGGAGACCTTTTGATCAGTCTTCAGATAAAATTGAACATTGGGGCTGAAAAAGAGGAACAAAGGTGTATGAGTTATAAATTAGTAGATCCAGTGGTATAATAAATGCCAAGGTTATCTGACAAGATTTAGGCAGGTGTCCACTTTGGTTGTTTGTAAAACATATTTCATGCTTGCTGAAATAAATAAGGCACATACATCAAACTTCGTACTTACTTTTATGCAGAGTAAATGGACTCTGTGAATGTTAAGTTGTGCACATAGGTATTCTTCCTGCACATTTATTTCACGTCTCAAGACAATACACAGTATTTGAGACTGAAAAATGTGCACTCCGACGACACTTAAGTGAAGGATATTTAACATCCCACCCACCCACAAAGTTGCTCATCTGAACTGATATTCTAAAATCTGATTCAAATTACTTGTTGGTTGACACTTCATGCATTGGAGCTATTTCCTCCAACCAGAGCACTATAGTTCAATTCTTTTATCTTGGCGGTTGGCGCATGCCCGCCCAGACGCGGGAGATTGCTGCGTTGCCAGTTGTATGCGCCAAGAGAAGCAGCGCATAGTATAGTTCACGAACTTACGTTTAGGGGGGGAGCGCGCAGTTTATGAAGTGAAGCCACCACGGCCGCATTAACCCTTTCGCTGCTGCAGAGACGAGCTCCCCGCATTCCACGATGTGCGCGATTTTGTCATCATTGCACTGCTCGCCTGTGCAGACACATGGTGTTTCGACTGCTTTGACACGCTTTATCATTCAATTTCACAAAAACTATTTGGCCCAAAAATTTGATTTTTACACATCTTCTGGACTGATTCCTTCCCCCCATAAATGACTTAATTTTGTTTCACTTTTCAACACAGTTATTGTGCAGCATTAGATGTAGTAAACCATTGCATGAAATTTTGAAGAGTTTGCAGAGGTAAAAGTCCATAGTGTATACTTTCCATATTGTCGTTGTTAGTTGCCACTGAAATTTCAAAAAATTACATTCAAGAGAATAAAATTCATGAAGTAGGACACTTCTATATTGTTTTTAAAATAATGAAAATACTAAACACCGATTACGGTTTGAACTCAGGACCTTTTGATCAGCGGCCATACACTTAATCCATTACGCTAACGCAACTTATGGCCTGATATTTTTCCCGGACTACTTTAAAATATTACGCAAAATACCGACGAACACGAATTACTTATGTTTTGTCGAAGTACAATAGGAAATAAACAATTGCCGCTGTTCTTTATTGCGAGAAAGCGGTTAGTGAGAATGATACAAACACCTTTCCTTGCTATCGCCTGAATTAGGAGGCTTACTGCTTGTTTGGTTTATTAATTAATAGAATATGAAGCAATTGGTACAAAGAATGCTTTTTCCAAACTTTCTATAAAAGAAAGTCTGCTATCAAGACATTGCTTTTGTCCAATTACTTTATTTATGACTGAACGTTTCTAAAACTGAAGACACTCGTCCATGCTCTGCACTGCAGTCGAGCTCTGGCAACGTCGTTCTCTGTTCATTGGCTGACTGTGTTTTGTGACGTCAGATGCGCAGAACGAACCTAAACTCGGCTGCCATCATAAATGGCGCGCACTTTAGCGCTCAATGTATGAACTGTACACTGTTGCCAAACTGCCACAGCAAATGGTCAGTTCACTTCCATTGCTTCAGTTGTGCTATATATGAAAAATGCATATTTTGTTCCTGTGTGTGTGTGTGTGTGTGTGTGTGTGTGTGTGTGTGTGAGAGAGAGAGAGAGAGAGAGAGAGAGAGAGAGAGAGAGAGAGAGAGAGAGAGAGACTTTCCATGCTGCCGCTGTTACAGGTGTCGCTGGCCATGTCCCCTACGACGAGCCACCTGGCAGCAGCCCAGCAGCAGCCACCACCACTAGTCAGAGCAACTGTCAGCACTCCTACAATGGGGTGGGTATTTCTTTCAGTTATACTGCATACCACTTCTTTATATGCAAGTAACTTATTTTTGCATAGTACCTGGGGCACAAGGCTATAGCCACGTGATGGCTACCGCCGGCTAGTTAGCTGTGGGATTTTTCTTCCGTCCCTACTTGTAACATTTCCCAGCTTTATTCTTTCGCAATTTCTTCCCTTTCCAATTTCAGCAAAAGAAAACAGTAACTTCAGATATTAGATCCACGAGTTGATGGCTTTGGTTGCTTACTTTTCTGCAATCAATTCTGTGTATGTTTTTTCCTTACATATAACCATTTTTAATTATTCTAGTTTCTGCTAAGTGATAGCAAGGATAGGCAGAAGATGAACAAGTGTAACTTGTCCAAGCATGAATGTTCTTCGTCTTTCTGTGAAGAGAACATTGGGAGGTTATTGAACAGAAGTGATAGTGAGTGGTCTAGTAATAATGTTTCGAGTAGTGGTGAAAACAGTGATGATGATAGCTAATGACAGTGACTCAGAAATATTAAGTGGTGAAAGGGGTGTCAAAGAACAGCTGATGACAACTGACAATAGTTGTGGTTCTACAGGATTGTAGCCTGGTAATTGTGTTGTAGATAGAAGTCCATTCCGTTTCACAGTAACTGCAGATGTACGAAGTTCTTTTGGGGAGCCTCCATATCCTCTTAATATTTTCACTTTATTTTATATGAGACAACTACAAAGACATGACTCTCCAGCGTTAAGATAAAAATAATAAAGTGGCCCATAGCAGTAGAAAAATCATAGAAATTTTAGCAGAAACATTTAACAAATTACTAAGTTGTGATTTCCCAGAACTGCTGTACTTCAAGTAAACCCAGATATATCTGTTAAAACACTAACAGGAGATATAAATCCACCTGAAATCCATGAAGTCTGCAAAGCTTTGAAAGAGTTAAAAAACTACAAAGCAAGTGGAGAAGATCAAACATTTACGAAGCTTAGGAAATACACTGCAGAACCATTGATCGTATCATTACATCAATGCGTAGAAATGGTATGGACATAGGACAGCTATCAGAGCATTGGACTACAACTGTATTCCATCCACTACACAAAAGAAGATACAAAGCAAATCCAGACAACTGTAGACAAGGAAAGTTGCCACCCACCATATAGCGGAGATGCTGAGTTGCAGATAGGCTCGTGCAAACCCAACTCACACACACGACTGCAGCCTCAGGCAGCTGAAACGACGCAGTTGCCTGAGATTGCAGTCGTGTGTGCGAGTTACGTTCATGTGTGTTTGGACACACTCTTGGCCCAGTGAATCAGCCATTTTTAGTGTTTTTGTGAAACGTCACTGGCACATTCCTATTCAAGATTTCTTGAAACAGAAAACATATTATGAACAAAAAAGTCTTTAAGGTTTATTTTAATTATATTGGTTGATGACAGAATTAATAACAACAAACATCAAATGTATGATTTCGGTTTCACAAAAGATTTTGAAGCATTCTGGGATGCAGAGTGGTACATTGCAGTCTGGACACCACCAGCTGATTTCCTTCCTACCTGCTTGACCACTAGATTTTTTTGTTTTCTCAGAGCAAACTTTACACCCACTAGTTGGACGCTCCTTCTCAGTGGCTGATAATTTTTCTGCAAAGTGCCGTCCTAGAAGTATGTTACTGTGAATTTCACTAGGAACATTGTCTAGTGCCAAATTTGTACCTTTGTGAATCAGTCCTTCACCAATTTGTCTTAGAAAAGTGGAAAAATGGCAGCTCTGTCTTTGAGCAGGGGTCCTGGTTTCCCAGTATAAGGCAAATGCATTTGTTGCAGCCATTAAAAGCATGTGGAAGAACAATTTCTTCCACTTCATCTGTTTCCTCCTAAATGCATTTGATCACACCTAGTGACCTCAATTTCGTAAATATTACTTTCAAGAATGGCATCTGGTTTTGATTTTGCTTTGATACCTTCCTTTGTAGGAACAGACGTGTCATCTGGGCAATTTGTGCACAGTGGACAAGCATAGCACATCTCTTAGGTCTTTTCACTTCAAACAAAGCAGAAGATTCCTCCTCATTGACACAGACTCTTACCTTTTCAGTTTTTTTTGTAAACAATGTTGTTTCGTAGGTCTTTCCAGTTAGTCAGGCATGTATCTACTGCTTTCGTTTTATGTTGCCACAGAAAATCGAATACTGCTGGTGAACTACAAAATCTGTCCATGTAAACAGTGTGGCCTTTTCCCAGGTAATCCGCTAGCAACATCTCAAATAATGGTATTATGGATTTGTCTTGTGTTCCTTTCCCAGCATATACCTCCAATCTAAGAACATAACCAATAACACAATAAACATCTTGATTCCATACTTGTCAGGTTTATTTTTTATGTAAACCTGAAATACCTCTCTTCCACGGAAACCACACATGCCTTTGTCAGTAGCGAGGTTTTCTGATGGGTTAAATGATTTTTGTGATTCTAATAAGAAATGATCCATGATTGGCATGGTTTTATGCATGGGGTCGTGCTGAGGTTGACTTTTCGGAATGTAAGTTGCATTGTTATTCAAATACAGCAATGATAATATTGCCTTGAATCTGTTTCTGACCATAACAGAACCAGGGAAAGAGGTTGAAATAAAATTGTTGGTAGACCAGTAACCTGCCAGTTTTGGTTTTTTCACAAGACACATGTGTACAAATATGCCAAAAAACATATAAATTTTGTGCAGCTTTACTCCCACCCATGAATTACGAAAACTGTGAAGCTTTACCCTGGAAGTTGCTTTTGAGTTTGTCATAAACAGACTTTGGACAGCCATTTGTTTCAGATTTTGTGTGTTTCATTATGGAATCGGGGGAAAACATCGAAAACACACCAACAGGAGTGGAATTCTCATGAACAGCTACCATTACTCCACTTTTCTCTACAAATTGTGGCACAGTAGGCTGATCGTCAGCAAATTTCCGACCTAATTTGGCATCAGTGGGTTTTTTTCGCGAAATTCGTTGCCTCTTTGTTGGAGGTACAGACAGCTGTGTTGCAGCCAACACCTGTGTACAGAGGATGTACTTTGTTCAATAAACACGGGCTGCACAGATGCAGCCTCATCAGATTCCTGTGCAAGATAGACAAGACGAACAGAAATAAACTCTCTGCTAACTGAAACAACTCGAGCAATATAAGTCGTAATAATAATACTGAAGAAAAACTGCACTAGACAGCTCCTTACCTGTATCTGAATCCTCTTCATTCACTTCACATTCAAATATTTCCCACTCAGAACCAGAATCATCCAATTCTTCTTCTAAGGCTTCTAAAATTTCTTTCTCACTCAGAAAATGCGACATATTTGAAAATAATTAATAATAATAATTTGAAAATAATAATAATAATAATAATTAAAAAATTAACAAGAAAGCGGCAAAGAGTAACGAGAACATTTGAAACTCACGGTTACACCAATGCATAATGGCGCAGCGTGTCACAGAAGCTGCTATGCGTGTCTTGCCATTTCTTTTGACATAGTTCTAAAACCAGAACACAGAGGGGAGCGGCAGTCAAGGGACATATAGGCAGGTATTCCGTGCAGCACTACCACAGTAACCGGCCTGCTTCCGGACGGCTAATAGGCTGTGAGCGGCATCCAACAACCACCCAACCTATAATCGGGTGCGGTCGTTTCGAAGCAGTTCTGTGGCCCAACCAATGCTCGTGCTTGGTCACTGAAGTGTTAATGGCTGAAAGCTATAATTGTGAGAATCTTTTTGTTGTACGAGGTGCATTCAAGTTCTAAGGCCTCCGATTTTTTTTCTAATTAACTACTCACCCGCAATCGATGAAACTGGCGTTACTTCTCGACGTAATCGCCCTGCAGACGTACACATTTTTCACAACGCTGACGCCATGATTCCATGGCAGCGGCGAAGGCTTCTTTAGGAGTCTGTTTTCACCACCGGAAAATCGCTGAGGCAATAGCAGCACGGCTGGTTAATGTGCGGCCACGGAGAGTCACTAGGAGCCAGGTCAGGTGAGTAGGGAGCATGAGGAATCACTTCAAAGTTGTTATCACGAAGAAACTGTTGTGTAACGTTAGCTCGATGTGCGGGTGCGTTGTCTTGGTGAAACAGCACACGCGCAGCCCTTCCTGGACGTTTTTGTTGCAGTGCAGGAAGGAATTTGTTCTTCAAAACATTTTCGTAGGATGCACCTGTTACCGTAGTGCCCTTTGGAACGCAATGGGTAATGATTACGCCCTCGCTGTCCCAAACATGGACACCATCATTTTTTCAGCACTAGCGGTTACCCGAAATTTTTTTGGTGGCGGTGAATCTGTGTGCTTCCATTGAGCTGACTGGCGCTTTGTTTCTGGATTGAAAAATGGCGTCCACGTCTCATCCATTGTCACAACCGACGAAAAGAAAGTCCCATTCATGCTGTCATTGCGCGTCAACATTGCTTGGCAACATGCCACACGGGCAGCCATGTGGTCGTCTGTCAGCATTTGTGGCACCCACCTGGATGACACTTTTCGCATTTTCAGGTCGTCATGCAGGATTGTGTGCACAGAACCCACAGAAATGCCAACTCTGGAGGCGATCTGTTCAACAGTCATTTGGCGATCCCCCAAAACAATTCTCTGCACTTTCTCGATTATGTCGTCAGACCGGCTTGTGCGAGCCCGAGGTTGTTTCGGTTTGTTGTCACATGATGTTCTGCCTTCATTAAACTGTCGCACCCACGAACGCACTTTCGACACATCCGTAACTTCATCACCACATGTCTCCTTCAACTATCGATGAATTTCAATTGGTTTCACACCACACAAGTTCAGAAGACGAATTATTGCACGCTGTTCAAGTAAGGTAAACGTTGCCATTTTAAGTATTTAAAACAGTTCTCATTCTCGCCGCTGGCGGTAAAATTCCATCTGCCATACGGTGCTGCCATCTCTGGGACGTATTGACAATAAACGCGGCCTCATTTTAAAACAATGCGCGCGTTTCTATCTCTTTCCAGTCCGGAGAAAAAAAATCAGAGGCCTTAGAATTTGAATGCACCTCGTACTTATCTGAAACTCCGCATCTGTGCTATACGATGAGCGGCAACTTTCCTTTTCTAATATTGTTACATTCCTTCCTGGATTTTCCATTGTTTGATTTTGCCAGACAACTGTAGAGGAATTTTCCTTTCGGAGATCACTTACAAGAAATGTCCAGAAGTCTCTATAATCTTAAAAATTAACCTGAAGTGGAAATAGGTGAATACCAAGGAGGATTTAGACCCTGGAGAAGCTGCCCAGAACAGATAATCACTTTAAAATTGGTAATGGATTACTACAAACAGACACAAAAACTTTTAATAACCTTTGTAGATTTCAGAAAAGCTTATGATTGTATCCGCAGATTTTCAATGCTGAAGATACTACAAGATATCAGTCTCTGTCCTTAATTACTAAAAATGATAAACTTAACTGTAACAAGCACCAAATCTAAAGTAAAGTTCAGAGGAGAAATATTGTGAGCTGTTTGTGTCTAAAACAAGGTTAAGACGGGAAGATAGTTCTAGTGCCATTACATTTCCACTGTGCTCTGGAGTACGTGAAACAGGAATTGTTCGAGAAGAATCCTAAGAACATTAGAATTGGAACCAGGAATATCAAATAAACTTCAAAATTCCTTGGATTTCGCAGATGACTTTACATTACTAGCTAATAACATTCAAGAAGCTGGAAATAAAATAAGCAGCCTACAAAATATACCACAAAAGATAGGACTCCAGATATCATTTGAAAAGACTGAGGTAATGGAGCAGATCTACTAGTAATCAGCCACATAATAGTAAATAATGAGAAATTAAGAGTGGTGAAACAGTTTAAATACCTAGGAGAAATTATAACATACAACTTGGGCTAGAAACCTGCATGGCGAGAAAGAATTAACAAAATGATAAAACCTCTAAAATCAACATGATACACGTGCAATAAAAAAATGACTGTCAGTCAAAACTAAATAAAAACGTCAATCAAAGGTGACATACAGAAGTAAGACGCTTTTCAGCATTGCCCAAAAAAACAGAATCGACAAAATCGTGAAAGGAGAGAGAAGAATAGCTAGAACAATAAGAAATATCCAAAAGATGGACAGTGGTGGATAGTGTCATGTGAAGTGGTGTACAACGAACTGGAGCCCATTCTAGATGCTATACAGGGAAAAAATGATTTCTCTTGCTGTTCCTCCTCTTCTTTTTTTCTTCGCTTTATGGGGACACCAGGAATTAGATTACCAAGAAAAATTACACAGAATCTTCAGAACATTAAGCACAAGTAGGATGGGTAGAGGAAACCAGGGAGGATACGGAAGAGCTAGAATTAATCCTGGATGATTTGCAAAACAAAATCGAAAATTTAAAGAAACTGAAAACATAAAAATAAGATTTAAATCAAAAATATATGAATGGCAAGCATTTAAATGGGTATTTACAGATAAGGAATAACAAAAAAGATCAGAACAAATGAAAAGATACTGGGTAATTTGGAAAGAAAGTCTATTGAAAATGACCATAAAATGTTGATTGATGAGTACAGTGAGGCTGTAAAAGCAGCAGAAGAAGAAGAAGTAGTTTTTTTATACCTCCAATGGATTATTCAAAAACCGGACTTCGAAGTGTATTATTCAAGGAAAGAAGACCTTGAAACACTAATTCTCCTGAAATTTATGTCGGAAAGCTGATTTAGTTATGTTGGAAAGCAGATTTAGTCTTCTCTTGAAGTTCCTTCATTATACAAAAGACTGTGGTATTCCTGCTGTCGTTGGTCATCTGCAGAAAAAAATTTAATTTCCTGAACATGAATTATCCCCTGATGATGAATTGCTGTTACTGTGGAAAGGGCAGTTCTCTGGCAGTAGTACATACCAGTGAAATGCACTTGCTTTGGTATTGAATTATTTCACTTGTGTGACGCAAGTAGCTGTTATTTATGTCACTTTGGCTGTGTTAAAGTTCTTTGTATGTGCCTATACAGAGCACATAAGAGATTAAAAGGTGGCAGACATAAAACTGTATTACCTAAATTTTAGTGACATCTTTTTTGTGTGTATTTCTCACAATTGTTGTTCGTTTAATATTGCGATTTTCTTAATATGTAACCAAACATAAGTTCAGGCACTGTTGCATTAGTACCTGCAGTTGAGTCTACCTTTTGTGTAACACAATTATTGTTAAGGGGCATTATATGCTCTGTTAAATTATCGAATTTTGTGACCTATGATCTTGGAAACTTTTTAAGACACCAACAGTTTTCCATAATTATTGAATGCACCTTTCTAGATACACTGAACTACAATTATTAGTTAAATTGTATTCTGGGGCATGTTTTTCCCCAAACACTCAGTTTTTTTGACATAACAACTCAGGTTATTTTAATTATTTTAGTTCCATATGTGTTGAATCTCTCACTTGGCATGCTGTGAAAATTTCATGTCTCCACCATCAGAATTTTTTTGAAAATGGGCCATATATTGCAAAAAATGAAGTTCAGATATATTGAGGTTTAAAACATTTTTTATTACAATTTCTTATACTGACTTACATTTCTGCGTCTTTTATGTACTAGAATTGTCCTGGTCCATAGTCTGTCTCTTTTTCAGTGTCGCAACAGCCCAGTGCTTGCCTCCTCTTTTCTTTCTTGCTTCTTTTATCATTTGCTGTGCAGCTAACTCTGCTTTGCATACATGGAGCTCATCCAGTTCCCGCAGTCCTTTAACTTTGTTCTGTCCAAATCTTACCCATAACTTCTCCAGAACCTTAAGTCTTTCATAGTTCCCACTATTAAAAGTTATTACAGCGTAAGACAGTGGTAACTTTAGAGTCATACGGCGAACAAATACATTTTTAGGCACACAACACCACACAACATTATTGAAGGACTCATTCACCTTCTGGGTCTTTCCATGTAAACACTTCTTTAGTAGCTCAGGATTTGCCAAATCTCTGTAAATAGGTTTGATTGCCTCCATTACTGCAAAAGGAAGAGAATGTTTTATGTGTAAATTCATGCAGGATGCCAGAAAATTCAGCTTGCCTATATTTACACCAAGTGTTTGGTGGAGGTGGACACTGCAAGCTAGCATCCTAAAGATGTTCGGGTTCACATGTGGTTCCTCTTCGTCGAAATGTCTTGGCTCAAACTCATCTAGGGGTTGAACCGCACGTGTCGCATCATACGCCCTAAATTAGACACTTGTGACCCTTTGGTTAAATTCTCTGGCTGATGGCAAGTTTGCGAAATACAAAGTTAACATAGCATATAAAAACAGTAATAATAATATCGGGAACTAAATTAACGACCCATAAAAGATGTAGGCCATTCAGTTGCGATTTGGTTAGAATAATGTTTATTCAGAAAGCAAACTGATAGCAAAAGTGGTCATGTTTAGAGTTACTGTTACACTCGAGCGCATATCCATTTGACACAGTTAGATTATTCACAGTCTCATTGTGAAACACAAGTCCAATACTCCACCTTGATATTTACTCGGAAAGTTGGAGTTCACACCAGATGCATGGCTGCTTACCACTCAGAGACTAAGTCCTGTGATACCACACAACGCAAAATTTTCAAAGTCGTTTCACTTCCTAGCTGCCTAAAGACAGATCGTCCGCTTTCGTGTCTCAATCTGAACTGTTTACTTTATTGTGTCCAGCTGAACTGTACTCTTTGGTGTCTAGACCAGAACTATCTCTCTGCCCGTCCCCGGCTGCATTTTCCCGCGTGCTGAACATCTCCGCTCAACTGACTAGGGCAGTTCAATTTCCTGAGGCTGTCCATCTGATTGGCTACAGCTTATTATACATTATTTTACATTTTAACATATTTAAATAATAAAAGCTTGACCTCTTTCACATTCTGAATAAAGTAACAATAATATCCATTACATAATAAATGTTAAATTCTGGTACATAAAACCAAAACAGTTTCCTTCGTAGCTTTGAATGTCACGGCCAGTAGCCTTGCACCAATGTGCTTTCTGATAAACAAAGAACAAAAGTAACTATTAAGGAAAGTTGCTCCTCACCATATAGCAGAGATGCTGAGTCGCGATAGGCGCAATAAATAGATTCACACAATTATGCACTAAACTTTACAGCAAATATTCTGGTACTTAATGATTCAGTAAGGTGTCTTGCTATCATCGTTCAATGTGTTTTGTGTGGAGGAAATGATGATCCGATGCTTAACTGAAAATACTGATAATTTAAATTTACTATATCTTTTAAACAAATAAAGTTACAGAGTTGATACGAACAACGTTTGTCATTTTAGTGATGCGCTTCTATATGAAATGTCGATCGTTAAGATCGCCTAAAGTGTTCAGATTTTAGCATTCAGGTCTTTGTTAAAAAACTTTTGAATTTCACTTTAACAGTAAATCCTAAACTTTTATAGATATGATCAATATTCAAGTTTTATTGGAATCACCATGAAAATTTATGAAGGATGGTAGATTAAAATTACTGTGGCTCAATTCCCTGAATTACTACAGAATTAAATAGTTTCCATAAATGTTTCTCCTTGTGGCCAAACTTAGGTCTGCCACATTTAACACTGCTACCTCTCTTTGGCCACAAAAGGCTTCTACTGAATTCCCCTTTGACGTAGGTTCTCGTCTGTCTCACTCGCACACTACAGCGCTTAGGCCTCAATAGACGCTTGTGTGTTTCCCCATCTTGTGGTGAATCTGTGCCCTTTGTGGCATGCCGTTCTGGACGACAGGGTTTGTTTCACAATACCTGAAGGCTGACTCTTTTGGCCATGTATTTAAATGGGAGCACAATGCTTGTTAACTCACAACACAAAGCATGACATGGTTTTTCATTGGTTGATATTTGATCCTGTAATTCATCAATTACTTTGCCCATTAGTCTTCCAGTACATGTTGTTGTCTTGCCGTCAGACAGTTTTGTGTTACCCAGCTTGGTTTTTAGGTTACATAGACGTGTTCCCATCCTTTTCTTGACGTGTCTTACCCACTCAAGTTTTTGTATAGGAACATCTTATGGCTTACTGTTTTGTACTGCAGTGAAAGCCTTGCTGTCTCCATCACCTAAGTAATTCACATATCTGACACCTCTCTCCTTCTGCGAATGCTGGATAATGTTGAATGCTGGATAATGTTAACTGCTCCTTTTACTGTCATTCCTCATTTGTCCCCTCATAATTTTTTATACACTGCTGCTTATGAACTAATCTGTTCTTCTGCGTTTCTTGAAGTTACTTTTATCCTTAGTCATTTTATTTACATATAAAAAGCAATAGAAGTTAGCTTACTGCAAAAATAGCTGATAATCACAATATTTTCAACGAAAACTAGTGTCAGAAACAAAGGACTGATTTGTTTGTTCATAATGCCAACTTCTGGGACATAGCAAAAGGCGCAAAACAAAGCAATCCACAGCCTTCTAGACTGTGTAGTTCCCAATATATGACTGCTCAACTGTGGCAGTATATGCGTAGCCACGAAATTTGACAGTCACATGTCAACATTCAAAATATTATTTGAAGGTCTCACAATTGTTTGATTTTAATGTATCATATACCAAAATGTTCAGGAAAGTCCAAAGTACATTATGGAGTAGAAAAGTTTCACAAACAGTGTATTTGTGATGTGAACTGACACTTTTAAAGATTGGCTACAGCAATTTCCCACAATAGTGGGTAGGGGAGAGGCACTGAGAAAATCGAAACTGTGAAAGTTTGTCGTGAATCTTGATTGGATAACGTGTTTAGGTAGAGAATTGCCCACAAATGGTTCAAGGTTGAGTCTTGGTCTGGTAAACAGGTTTAATCTGTCTGGATCTTTTATAACAAATAGTTCTTTACCTGGTCTTAACTTCTTGGACCTGTAAATTATGTCACTTTAAGGTGCATGTTTAATTAATTATGCTGTTGTAATTACTTGCTATCAGTAATCCATTACATCAATAACCTTTGCCGTAGCTCACTGTCGTGTACTGTTTCTTTTAGTTATCCAACGTATGGGAAGGATGATTGGTGAGTCATTGATTTACAAGAAAAATGTTATAGAGGCATGAGACAGCTGGACTTCGTGTTCTGTTTTAGTTGATTTACATGGTATTATGCTCTTTCCCATTTTGCCAGTCACTTTGTGAATGCATTTTTTATAGAAGCTTTCGCATTTATAATAAATCTGATAGTGGGATGTCACTTTTATGTCTCTCTCTCTCTCTCTCTCTCTCTCTCTCTCTCTCTCTCTCTCTCCCTCCTCCCCCCTCCCCCCCTCCCCCCCTCCCCCCCTCCCCCCTCTTCAAACTTGGCAGTGTTAGCAGACTGTTTGTGCATTTTGTCTGCCTATTATTGTGAATGTGAACTTGAAAATCAATCCAGTTACACTATGTATTTTTAATCAGTTGACTATACTGTCCTGACTGAGTGTACTCTGCTGCGTAAGTGATTTCCATAAAAGTTTTTTAGATAATTAGAATCTGATTTTGGTTTGTCTGGGTCTTATTAATCCCACTGGACTCAGTTGGTGTTTAAAGTTATAAACAGAGTAGTTCTGTAGTGTTGCTTGTTAATAGATTTGGAATGATATCCTGTTAATTAACTAAGTATGTACCCTACCCTGAAAAAACAATTGTGAAACCAACCTGAAATATTTGTTGTAAATACATTTTTTTTCCAGTGGTCATTGTACAGAATTTGTTGCCTGTCACCAAAACTTGGGAAATGTTGTTATAGGCATTTATAAACAAGTATTTGTTTATCATTGTATGTAATTTTTTGGTTTGAGCAATTATCTTTTAATGAAGTGGAGAACAGAAATTCAGTTTTTCATTTAAGTTCCAATGGTAAGAATTTTTGTGTAGTTATTTATTCGACTTACAAGCCTTTGAGTTGCAAATATAATGCAGCTTATATTGCCAGAAGCTATGCTACATTATATCATTTTGCATTTTTGCGCATTGTGTTGTGTAAAATGGGTTAGTGTGAAAGTTAGCCCTAGCCTTAGTCCCCCTCCCCCCAATCTCTCTCTCTCTCTCTCTCTCTCTCTCTCTCTCTCTCTCTCTCTCTCTCCCTCTCCCTCCCTCTCCCCCCCCCCCCCCCCCTCTCTCTCTCTCTCTCTCTCTCTCTCTCTCTCTCACACACACACACACACACACACACACACACACACACACACAGAACTTGATGAAGAGAATCCCCCCCCCCCACTTCTCTTCCACCAGATCAATTGATGTTCTTTTGTTGTGCATATTTGCCTCAACCAATGCCACAAGTCTACAACCAGGTTGAGATGGAGTGGCAAACCTGGAAGCTGTATTATATTTCTCTCGTTTCCATAAACTGAAGTGTACTGTGTATGTAGAGAAAGGAAATTGTACTTTCCATTTATTTGCTTATTGTGAATGGGGAGCATGTGCTTTTTAAGTGATGGTCTTTCATTTGGTAATATAATTTAAGGAGATGGTTTGATGGACTTAGTGTGTTTATTTCTGGGCTGTGACATTTGAAGTCTGTTAGCTATTGCTGATAGTTTGGCATCTGATATGGCATAGTGAATGCTTTGCTTGCAGTAGAGAGCAAAAAAAGACCTAATTTATAAAAGTATGTGTAATACCAAGCAATAGAGGGAGGTGCTCGTAAGTATGTTAACAAACAAACATTGGGGATCGTTTTTAGCATAACATAAAATCTGTTGAAAACAGAGATTGAGGGAGGTTTTCACCAAAATGCGTTGGTACCAAAATGGATTGCAATCAGCTGAAATGCTATAATACAGGGGCGTAGTGGATGAAAACATCATGTGTTTATTGTTGGGGGTGGGACAGTCGGTTTCACAAAAAAGTAAAAAGATCTCTGCTAAACTGTGAAGTTCTTACAAACCACTTAAACTGATGATGGGCTCCTACATGAGATGTCTTAGCAAATAACAGATGTAATTCTTCCTTCATTTAGTGATCATGCCATTGGATAAATCAGCACAAGAAAGGAATGAGACTAAAATCAAAATAATTCTTTTGAGAAATTTTGGCTGAACTGTTTGTTTTCCGAAAACTTCAGAAGTTTTTTCTAAAATGATATTTGCTAGTTTTCTTCTTTTGGCTCTGTTTAACCTTTCAAAAAATGATACTTTCTGTTGAGAAGCAGAAGCTTCTCAGATTTTAGAAGTTCTTGACATTACTTTTCTCTTCCCACTCAATTCGATAGTTACAAAATCTTCAGAATATTATTTTATGTCTTTGATGGAAACTCATAGTTGTGTAACCCATACTTGACAGTGCTACAAATAGAACTGACAACACATTTAGTGTAGAAATAGAACCGAAAATAACTCCATTTGCACACTACAGGAAGAATATGAGTGCTGTCGAAATACATTACGTTGAAAGATTTTGTTTTCTTTTCTCTGTAGTGCAGAGTGCGGGCACTATAAACTGGCTGTCAGTCGCAAGTGTAGAGAAACTAGAATTGAGACCACCAGAGGGGAGAGGAATGTTGTGGGCAAACAAGCCCAACTCCCCTCACAGGGCAGCAGCCAACACCCGGTAAAAAGGGTCGCCAATCCCTTTCGGTGTTGTGAGGCTTGTAATTGAACTCTGTGATGGACCAGTGTTAGTCTCTTCACTTATTTCAAAACACAAAAAGAAAAAGAAGAAAAAAGTGCTGCACAACACAGCATTTGCTAACAGCTGCTGCAAATAATTTGCTGAGTTGGCAATATCGTAAATGAAATAGTTCAGGCCTGCCCTCTACCGGTACTTGACACCACCACCATTCAAAACACGCTCTTCCTAAAACTGCCTCATTAAAGTATCCACATTATGCCAAATTTGAACTTCAGTCAACAGGCAAACATATGTCATTCCTTTCTCTAAGACGCTAGGTCCCGTGGCTAGGTACAACATTGCATTGTGTGGCATGTGCTTGCGTTTTATACAGACCATGCAGTGGCCTGCAACCGGAGTGGCACCAGAGCATATGTTGTTGCACTTGTGCAGTTTTTATTTGGCAAACGCGTTTTTACAGTTTTCCAAATTAGGCTTCAGGGGATGATGTGATATACCAGTCACTAAACATTGGTTCCATTTTTATTTTTATTTACAGAAAATAGAGCTATTTCCTACAATATTGGATAAAATAGTTCATCTGGATACAATTCTCTGTGAAACAGCATCTGTTAGGTAAATTTGCGTTTTCACATTTAGAATTTGCATCTATAGTTGCATTTATTTTTTTCAGGTCTCTATTTATAAATATTCACACTGTAAGGAAATAGCAGACAGTCGAAAAAAAGATGCTACTATTACTTGCCAACATTAGGGGGAGTGTCCCACATTGGCATAGCCACTGCTGGGCCCTCAGATTTTTCTCGTTGGACAGTCATTTGGTGTTACAAGCATTGCAACACAAATTATGTAGCTCAGTAGCCCAGGAAGTGGAGACTCAGTTGTGTGTATCTAGCCCAGTAATTGAAGACTCAGTTGTGTGTCTTTCTTGACTCTCTGTTTAAAGTGAAATGCTGCTGTGTGGCATCCTAAAACTATAGAATTCTTAATGATTAATTTTAGTCAGACTTGGTTCAAACTATAAATTACTTGAATTTTAAGAATATCAAATAATACTGGTAACTAATCATATGTCATTCCATGTGGCTATCTTCAGATTGTTGCCACTAGGCTAATTTGTGTGTCAGCTACTACATTTGCAGTATCGCTATTAGTGCAAGATTTTTCTTTCTGCCTTTCATGTTATCCATCGTCCCTTCATAGTCTTTTCTGTTTGATGTGAACAATTACAGTACCACTGTGAATTTCAAAAACAAGAAGCTTGACACTAAACAGAAAAAAATGCACTAGAAAATAGTTCCAGTAACAAGAATATATAATCATTGTATTGGAAAAAAAGGTAGTGCAGAAGAGCAACTTGCCTTGTAACAAATCATTTTTTTCTTAAAACATGTTTGTCTACCTCCTCCTGTGTGTTTTTACTACATTATTCTACTCAAATAATGTCACAGGAACACACAATTCTCTGTATAGCTATTCAATAATTAAGGCATCTAACCAAGTGAAGTTCATAGAAAATAGTAAACGTTTTTTAACATTGCTACCTGATTATTTTCTGAAGAGCGTGAAGTTTCTTTCACAAACATGTGGAAACGGCTAATTTTTTGCAATTTTTTTGTTTTTCTTCGACATGTTTACTCCAAAATTCTTTGGTGGTTGCAGTTTTATACGTTTGCAAGGAAGCCTCTTCTTTCAAGTCCATTATCTCTATTTGGAGGAAAGGCTTTGAAAGATGGAACAACCTCGCAACCTCTGCTGCTGGAGAAACTTCAAAAGGCTATTTTAAGAATTACGACAACTATGTTTCCATGAAGTCTTGGAGTCTTGCTGCTGATTCTGCTGTGGCCTTCTCCACCAGACATCATGGCGCCTAGAATATCAGCAACCAAACTGACAGCCTGCAACCGCGGGTTGCCCGCCTTCGCAGGCACACCGAAGCACCACACAACCGACAGGCAGTATTGATGAACGGCCACAGCAGCAACCACAACACCACCACCACCACAGCAAAGACACCGGCGGCCACCAGGGGCCACTACCGGCCCACATAAACATAAGGAAGAGGTCGCTGCAGATCCTGGAACTATTTTCACACGTCAACCACGTGATGAAAAATAGCTCCGAGGTACTCATCCGGCGAAGCACTATAAAGGCCAGTGCTCGGCCGCACATCGGGAGTTCATCGACCGCCAGCAGACTTGGATAGCTGCCGCCCCGGCAGCCCGGCTTGGATCTTCTCGCTGATCTCTGGATTAGGCTTGGTATATCGGAGAAGTCTCTGGTGGAGACTAGTAGGAAATTATTTCAGTTGTTTTCTATCTTGTTCTTCTACGTAGTTGTGATTCGAAGATGGATCACTGTTTTATGTTGGTGTTATACTTGGAGAATTTGTTTTGGTTAATTGAACAGTCCAATAAATTGTTTCGAAATTTGATCGTTAGTTTCTTCTGCTTACGCAGACATATCAGATTCCTCCTAAGATCTGATGTAAAATTTGAAAATACTGCAGCATCCATGTCATAGTTACCTTGATATTCAGGAATTTTTGGAAAGTGAATAAATTCTTGACTTTCAATTCTTTTTCAAAGATATCCAGCTTGCAACAGAGAAAACACATTTTGCATCATATCACACATTAATTTCCCATTTCCTTGCAGCTCGATATTGAACACATTTAAATGTTTCAGCATGTCTTCCAGGAAAGCCACAGGTAAAATATTGCATTCATTTGCTTGGAACTCCAGATACTTCGTTGCTGGTTGTGTATCCACAAAGTTGTCTACAAAGGAGGTTACTTCTTTTGTTTACCAAAAACGTTAATCACTTGTGCTGCATTGAGTTAGAACGCGACAAATTACACTCGGGGTAGAAATTCTTTGAGCTGTCTATGCTGAATAGTAGAAAGAGACCTCATAAAGCTGGTCAACTTGTTCAAACAGTCCATTACTTCTTTCAGAGTGGCACAAAGTTTTCCACAGAGTGCTGCCTGGTGAATTATGCACTGATAAAATAGTAGTGCAGCATTATTATTCTCGATTTTCTTTACTGGTCCCTTTTTTTGCCAATCATCGCTGGTCCCCTGTCAGTTGAGACATGTAATTTTATAGTAAGTAATGCTTCATTTTGTCACGAAGTTGTCAAAAGTCTTGAATGAATCTTCTTTGTGAGTCTAGTCTTAAACAGCAATATTGCTAGCAATTCTTTCTTAAACGCTTTACTTTCTATATCAAAAAACGGCACAAAAGTAGACATGCGTTCTTCATTAAAAATGCCACATGATTCATCAAGTGCTATGGCGTGGCAAGGCATCTTCTGCATAAGTTCGAGCAAACTGCTTTTACTGTTAGAATGTAACATTTCTGCTCTTCTTATATTTCTTTTTGCCATCAGTGAATACCTTGAACTTTTTTCTCTTCAAAAAGTGCCACAGCCACTTGCAACCTCCTGTCTGTCTGTCTCTCTCTCTCTCTCTCTCTCTCTCTCTCTGTCTCTCTGAGCCTGAAAATGGCTTCTGATGTCCATCAAGCGCCCAACAAACGCACAATACTTTTTCGGCAGATTTTGCTTGCACTCACATAGAGCGATTTTGTAAGGTCGTGATTTTTTTTAAGACAGTAGGTATGTGTAGAGATTTTTTTGACAAGCTTTATTATCAAGAGGAAATTTTTATGGAACTGTTGATAAAATGTTTGGTACTGTCACTTGATGTTTGGTCGTGTCACTTTAAATTGGCACATTTAACACAAGCGACAGTTTTGTTGCATGTGAAGGAAACTGGAACAGCTCGAGGCCTGTCACACAGCGTTAAAAAGAAAAGGGAAAGAAATGTTCAGTCTACTCACTTAAAATCTTCCTATTTTCACTATCATCTTTACGAAATTTAAGATCCATACTGACGCAAAAAAGGTTAGAAGCTTCTTATTACTATAAGAGAAATTAATAACAGCTCCGTATGAGGTTTGCAGCAACTATTGATGAAGTAATGATAAAATTGGTCTGCTGTATTTAGATTCATTACAAAGCTACTACTCGCTGTCCATCAAAAGGCACTTGCCAATGCAGTGCAGAGGAGCCGCTTCAATGTCGCAGGTCGCCGCTGCTGTGTACACCTTCCTGACAGACAAACTTGTCATTCCACGTCAAAGTTTCATAAAGTGGCATTCGAGTTATGAACACAAAAATTGTGTTAAAATGAATAGGCCTGCTCTGATTAAGAGGCTTCATAGGTTGCCAGAGCCAGAGATTGATTTAATTTCCTTTTTCGTTAAATAAAATTCTAATGTTGCCCTTGGGTGTGCAGAGCTCTTGTGTGGAACAACACAGCTTGCTCCCCTGCACCCTCGCTCTCCAGAGCACTTTCTCCTACACTACACAGTACAGCAGCTAGGTTTTCAGTCTACCTACAAACCATTAAGAACTCAAATCAATCACACAGTTACTTGTAAAATACTGTTAAAAGTGGCGAGGGTGGCACTCAAACGTATTGTTATCTACAGAAAAATAGTTTTTAAATTATTTTCTTCAGTATACTTTCAAAATATTTTTTGCAGTCAAGTTTTTGACTTCCCGCAGTCCGGACCTGGACCTCGGTTTGCTAGTTTCTGATTGGTGGTGTAGGGTATAAAATTAGTGGAAAAGAGCTTTTACGGGAATAGCAACAGTAAGGTGTTGCTTTGTTATTAATTTTGTGCATAATTCTTTTCATAGCTGTTATTTTCTCTGCGGCTGTGGTATATATTCCGAAATAAAATCCGGTCATTGATAGCAAAGTGTGAAAATTTATTTAGCTTTACCAGTTTCACTGGATTAAGCTGTTGGCTTCGGAAGTCTACACGATTTGGGGTATTATAAATCATTAGAATTTGGGTCCATTTCATATAGACTTCTGAAGATGACAGCTAAATCTGTTGGAAACCAGTAAAGTGAAATAAATTTCCTAGTTGTGCAACTGACTATTGAATTTTAATCTAAAATAATTCAGAACGTTAAAAATATCATTTCATAAAATTTCAAATATGTCAGTAGGAGTTTAATCCAAATGAGGCTTAAAGATATTTAAGGAAACAATGTTTCATATAGGGCAAGAGGTTTCCACTAATAACTCTGGGTTTTGTTTCATAGACTAGAATTTTTGGTACCCATCCCAGTTGCTATCTTCCATGAGGTATTATAAGAATATGTAGAAATATGCCAAATTGGCTCTCAACTAAAACTTAATTTATGAGCATTTGCAAAGATTTTGATGTAGCTTTAGAAAGTGACTGAGGGAGATTTCATCTGATGAGTGTCTCATAAGCCTGCTTTAATTTCTGTTTGAAAATATTTATCCCTCAAATTTCAGAAAAAGCTGTTTTACGAAAATTTTGAAAAAGGGTCCTACTTTATCGATTTTTTTTTTTCAATGAATTATTAATCATTGCAGTCTTACAGTTTTAATATATACATAATAAATATTTGCAACAATTAGTTATGGCCAATTTTGAGCTTGATTTCGTGCAATATATGTTAATGGCATGAATTCAACCACTTGAAAACGGCATAAAAGGCTGAAACCTGAGTTGTAATTAAATAAACAACAATGCAGTCAAATGGTGATTTAAAAATTAGTTTTTAATTAACAGGTGTTAACAAAGTAGTGTGGTGCATGTTGGAGTAGTTCTGAAAGATTGATAATTAATTGCTAAGAGCACGAAATTCAGGCTGTATTTAAAAAACAAATTTGCTGGCGCAATGGTTTGGTGGTGGGTAAAACAGTATCTTTTTATCATAGTTTTAACTAATGTGTATATGATGTGTATTCCTACACCGTGAAGGAGCCGACGCCAGAACGGTGTTATTTCCGGCAGGGCGACAGCTGCCACCTACACGTCTTCGGCAAATCTGGGCCTGCCTAACATGCATCTGATGGGGCTCGCTGACCCCTCGCAGCACCAGATGTTGCCTCCTGCCGCATCTCCTCTGTGCTCGCCACACTACACCGTGGCCCCCCAGCCGCAGCCCCAGCAGGTGCGGATCCAGCCCAAGGTGTCGTCGGCTCCCGCACAAGTAGTTCCGACACCCGTCTCTGCTTCCACTGCGAAGTACCCGCCGCCGCCTCTGGTGCCGGTGAATGGGACACCAGGTCCACCGCGTTTCCCTACAAACTTGTACGGTGTAGCGACGACAGGTGCCGACGTCATTGATTTATCCTCGCCTCCCCAGTCACCGAGGAGGAGTGCTCAAGTGGGTGCTACAGTGAGTGCAAATAGGACTACACCGCAACACGCTCCTGCAGTTACAACTGCTGCAGTTACTCCTGCCAGCGTGCGAGATTTATCAGATCCGAATGGCACTGCACGGAAGCTTATCCAGGTGCCTGATACGAACTCATCGGGATCGCAGTCACCGTACAAGGTAAACATCCGTTCTTTTATTCTTGTGATGCTTATTCTAATTGAGAACATATTACTGACATAGATATTCTTAGTGTATAAGTAAGTTTTAAATGCAAATTGTCTTTGTTTTTCATATTTTCTCTGCAGCTCTTCTACCTTCACTATGTAGATTATGTTTTAAGAATTGTTGCACAGCATATTGTTAAGTTTTCTAGACAATATTTTGAAACTATTCTTAATATGTTTTGTTTGGCCTGGTTTAATAACCTGATACAATAAGTCCTTAGTTTGTTGGGAGCCCTTAAAGATCGTGTTGGACTGTACTTTTATTGGATTTGGCTTGCGTTCATCTCTGAATTACTTATGACGATAGTACCTACACAACACATTTCTTTAACCACATCTTGTACAATGCATGATCGAGGAGAAATTGTTCATCATTTTATCTCCTCAAACTAAGTGTTTCGTTACAGTGATGTAGATTTTTATGTTGTCATTCAAAGACTAAATAGAATCTGTTATTATTAACAAAATTATGAAATGAATAGATTGCTAATCACCGTAAAGATGACATGTTGAGTTGCTTGTCATGGGCTTTTCATTGTTTGATTTTATTGTTATTACAATAAAGTCCATTGCTAAGAATCATCAGGTAAGTCTTATGAGTAATTTTTGGATCCAGATCCTCGTGTTGCCCCAATTCTGTATTTATTTTCTACTTCAGTCATCATCAGTTACTTGGTGCCTAAATAGCAAAACTCATCTATTGCTTTTAATATCTCATTTCGCACTCTAATTGATTTAATCTGTACCATGTCCCTTCGTCCAGAGGCACTCATTCTGCTGGACTAACTTTCCTCCCATTCCTCATAAAAATCATCAGAGGAGCATCAGGTTGATATTTAGGCCCCCTCAGAGCTTGTTGACAAATTCAGAAGTGTGAAATGTCTTGTATGCTGTCACATCTCTATTTACAATTTTGAAGGCCAGCCAATGATGCTGATACACATCACACTTCACCCATTACCGTGTGCAACAGCACCAGTATGGAAGATACTGAATGAGAATTTACAACCGAGAAAAATGAACGGACCCTTAGGGAGTAATGTTTGGGCAGTTCCTTTGACAACTTAATTATTTATTCTCATAGAGCCTGATGTCAAATCAAGACTCTTAATCAACTTGAAAACAATAGCATGATAATATGTGGGTCAACAAAGCCTGTAGTTTGTTTACATTTGATGATCGTCTTATTACCACATATTAATTATTTATTTTTAAGTGCTAGAATATCATCAGTAGTAGGCTACTACCCTCTCCCACTCCTTTCTCAACTGCCACGTCCTTTTTCCTTTGACACCAAAATTTTCTATCAGTACTTGCAAGGATTTTTCCTTCGTGGGAAGGCTATAACAGGATGCACTAAGTCTCTTGATGCCAATTGAGGAGCTACAGGACCCAGTTGTAGTGGCTTCTGCTCATAGAACGTGACAAGGACTGGGAGACTGGTGTGTTTGACCCCAAGCTTCTCCATATCGTATCCTACAATACTGTCGGTGGAGGGTGATACAGTGTTCAGTTGTTACCAATGAGCCAGCCAGGGCATGTAGACAGGGTTTACATTTTATGTATACAAATGCTATAAATGCGCCTAAGTAAATGTGAAGGAAACCTAGGAAACTGATGTCAACCATAACTGGTATCAAATTAAGGAAACTGTAAATAGTGTGGCCTAGGAAATTCCAGACGAATGAAAGACGTCAGATAAAATGTGTTCAGTTGTGTGAGCCAGTAAAAGATTGAAAAGAGAAGGCTGGCTAGGAAGAGGTGTCTAGAATATAGGGTGGATAGGGAGTTAGTTAGACATAAAACATCCAAAGTAAGTCTATTAACAAAGTTTCAAGAACTGGCTTTAAATTATGATTCTAGGAAAGTATTGCAATCCCCTGTGTGTCGCTCACATTGGGCTGGTGAGGATAAGATTAGTGTGGTAACCAAAACCAACTGTGGGAACGCCTTGGGCTGTGGATTGGAGTCGCCAGGCGGGGAAACTGCCGGCGGTGGAGCACGCACCACCGGGTAAACACAAGGACGAGTCGGACGACAGACCAACGACAACTGACAACAACTGACCACAACCAACTATGACCGACACAACAAGGAAGAGATAAACAACGGAGGCTTGTAGAAACCACAACACCAAACACCAACATTAAATCCACTCGGAACCGGAGCCAGGCAAATGCAACAACGAGTAATGGCCAGAACGCAGTACCGCCGAGATAGAGACGCAATCCAGAGCGAGTACCAGACTAACTGGACCAGGGCAGAGAGGGTCCCTATATACGAAACCAGAGGGAGCGGCTATTGGCCGCAGTCTGCACATGGTGTAATGATGGCGCCCTTGCTGCGCGAGAGCCGCTGCGCGGAAGTGCCGCCGCGGACGCGGAGCCCTCTATGGACTGGCCACATCCATTTGTTCTGGCGCGTGTTTGACTTCCGCAGCGGGAGGTACTAGAATTAGAATAACTGCTACACGCAAAGAGGCATTGAAACAATCATTCTGTCCGCACTCCATATGTGAATGGAGCAGGAAGAAACCCTAATAGCTGGTACTGTGGGATGTACTTTCCACCATGCACTTGACTGTGGTTTGCAGGGTATGGATGTAAATCTATATCAGAATAAGGAAGGACAGGGCGACTACACTAAGGCAGGAGGAACAGAAATATTAAGGGACTAATAGAAGAAGCCAAAGGGAATGTACCGAAAGTAAAGGAATTATCAGAAATAAAACAAGCATTTATTAATGACACACAGGGGAAGACAGTCACAAATAACACTCAAGTAAAAAGACAGTGATGGGTAGAGTACTTCAAAGAATTGTTAAACTGTGATGGCCCCATTGAATCGCTTCCATGTGACGTACAGGACACCGTAGACAACAAAGTAGAGACCCCCAGTGAAGAAGAAACGCAGCAAGTAATAAAAAACCTAAAACACCACAAGGCTTTTGGTAAAGATGAAATTGCGGGAGAGCTAATAAAGAACGGAGAACTGATACGTGTTAAAATAGTTCCAAAGCTGCTAATGAATATTTAGGAGTATGAGAGCCTGCTTGATGACTGGAAAATGGCTGTAATCTGCCCTGTAATAATAAAAAAAAGCAACCACCCCCTGGTAAGTGATAATTATATAGGGGTTGTAATCCTTAATGTAAGCTGCAAAATTGTGTGTCTCTGTATACTAAAGAGAATGTTGCCAATTGCAGAAAGAAATGTAGGGGCTATCAGTGTAGTATCAGGAGGAAGAGATCAGCTTCTTACACTCGTACAGATAACTGAGTAAGATTGGAAACATAACATTCTTATTCGTATAGTTTTTTTTATAGACTTATAAAATACTTCTGACAGCATACATCATCAGTGTCTTGAAACAGTTTGTTTGCACAGAAAATAATATGTCTAGCACAGTTGTGTTCAGAGGGAGCCTATGGCAGAGTGAAAAGATAGAAACCCGTCTGGAATAAGACTGGGAAATAACACAATAAATCGGCTTGCATGTATGAAAGAGGTTGTTCTAGTAACTGATAGCTAAGTAAACTTAAAAGTTATGACAAGTTCTTACAGGCATATTGTAAGGAAGGCAGGGTTACAAATTAATGAGGAGAAAACAGAGTACAAGGCCTTCGGCAGGATACTCAATGATGGTCCCCATTGACAGTTGATGAAGTCACTTTTAAAAGAATAGGCACATTTAAATGTAAGGGAAACACTTTCAATAAGCAGAATACAGTGGAAATTGAGATCGAGGTAATGGCTGCATCAGCAAATAAAACATATTTTTGCTTATGGGACAGTGTGAGCGTTATAGCAGTTTCGAGAAGTTTTACAATTAGACTATACCACAGTGTAATTTTCCCAAGAGCTCTGTATTATTGTGAAACATTTACGTTAAAGCAGGTGAACAAAAACTGCTCGCCTTCTAGAGAATGATATTAAGGTGAATATTTGGTCCCAAGAGGGCACCCAGTCACAGAAATGGAGATTGTTAAAAAAAATCAGGGACTGGCAGACTTGCACTCGAAAACTAATAGTGGCCAAAGGATGAAAAAAATATTGCTGTGGGCTGGACACCTTAATAAGATGGAAGAGGAAAAGACTATTATGAGTAGCATTCTCAGCATCTGTGGAGGGCAGAAGTGGCCATGGACAAGAGGGAAGGATGACATAAACAAGGATATTTTGACGATGGGCCTTAGAGATGGAAAATCAACCATGAAAGCCAGATAGAAGAATAAATGTAGATTTGCCTTTCTTCAGTCGATATTTCTAAGATAAGTTATAGTCACAGTATTTCCTTGCATTTCTCTGAAACCCAAACTGTTCTCAACAGGAATGATAAATAGTTCATTAAATTTCTTTAAGTATCAGAACCACCATTTTCAGCTAGATATGTAGAAGTGCTATTTGGCTCAATCCCCCATAAGTTCTGTATGCGCGGGAAGCCTGTGTTTACACCAGTGGTGGATACATATGGGGTGCACCCCCCCCCCCCCCCTCCTTCCGTGCGGGTCCACCCGCGTTGCCCCCGCCAGTCAGCCTGGACGCAATTCGTTCGTTTCTTTTGATCGGGCTATCGAGTAGTTGTACTTTCCTATGTAGCATGCGCATTCGCGTCATCGCATCTTATATGTTTCTGTCTGGCATCTGGCACATAGACAGCTAACAAATACCTTTGAGAAAAGTCACAGCTATTCTAATGGTCTCGATACGTTATTCTGTCCGGCATTTGTTCGAGAAAAATCGCGAATATTCTACTGTTTTCTTATGCAGAGAACCTCCGATAGGTAGTATTATAAATACAGACTATTTGCCGAATAGGAAGCTAGTTTACATTCAGAAGCAGAAATATTAAAGACTGAAGAATGAATAAGTAAAAAGTTCTAGTTGTAACAAGTGCAAGTGTGAAGATCAGTCAAGAGTGAGAGTGATCAGTTGATTGTGAAGTATTAATAATAGTAATTGATAGTAATTTCTCAGTAAAAATATTGTTATGAGACTCATAACATATATCCCCAGTAATAGTGACTTTCGAGAAGATTCCTAAAAATGCGTTGTTACTATATAGGCCCTCTTTCTTAAACTTTGCATGTGACTTGATTATTTTTTATTGTGGTAAAAGTAAAGGTAGCTCAAGATATCTTTAGTGCCCCCTTCCTCGAGGTATTTCTCTCTCCGCCAGTGGCTTACACTGGCACTTCTTGAGTTATTCCTCATGTTTTATTGCAAGAATCAGTTATTGAAGGAGATTATTCTCCAGCGATCCATCTGGAAATTTATCTTATTGTTGGGACTTGTTATGGAAGAAGCAGCTTAAGTATCTTCTTTTTCCCCTGTTATTGGGAGTCAAAATTTTATTAATTTTAAAATTTCATGGTAGTTGGTCTTCTGGTTATTGATCATTTTCTTGCTGTTTTCATGGCAAGTAAATCTTTCAGGTACCAATAAACACTCCTGTTAATCTGCTATGTCAAGTCTACCTTTTAATCTTTTTAGTTCTAGCGAAGCAAACTGGTTACGTGTCCAGGGTGGTAGTAGCAATGTGTTTTTGCCTGAGAAGCAGGATGGGGAGGTAGTAACAGCATTCATTAAAATACTTTTACAAAGTGGAACACAGTCACATTCCGCATGTCCGTTATGTGCCCCCATGAGTGAAGTACCCACTTGAAACATGTACAGAAACAATACAAACAGTTCATCTCTCATTGGATGCACTCAATTCTTTGCTGGCAGCATCCGTAAAACTGCCTTCCCCAGTGATGTTGCTAGTTTTCATGGCTGCGCCTGTTTAGTCGACCGCTTTTCAGCAACAGATGATAATGCCAACCCTTTGTTCAAATCTATGCCGACTGATTTTATTATGTTTTCAGTGTCTTAATCTGTCAAAGTTTCTCTCCACCAATGGTCATGACACAAATTTTTGGAATGATACACAGTCTTTCTAGTTGTCTAATATCATACCAGTAAAAGCTAATATCAGCAATCTGACCATGTTGTCTAGTGATGTTATGGTGTTAAAGTGTTTTGATTTGTTTGATAAAATTTTGTAATTAAAAAAAAAACTATTGTAGAGTGCTCATTTTGGAAGTATGTTGTATGTTGTGATAGCATATTTATCAGCGCTTTCAGTGAAATATTAGTTGTCTGCATTTTACTTATTGTAGTTTGGGACGGATACTGGAACCCTGTTCCACTTAACATTGCATCCCCCCCCCCCCCCCCACACACACACACACACACACACACACACACACACACACTGTAATTTGCACACAGTTGACGTGCTTGCTTGACTTTTGCTGTTCAACATCTGCTTGTGCCTTCCATCACATTCTCTATGGGAACTATCACACCTTTCTTGTTCTAATTGTCTGTAAAGTTAGTGAAATTAACAGCATGCTGCCGAAGCTTCCTGTGAAAGTATTTTCTGTGTTTGCTTTTTTTTTTTGATAATTTTTCGTGCTTGCACTATGAGGTGACAATGTGCACAGCTTTGAACTGGAGCACAAGTGTATGTAATCACATGACCAGGTTAGTTCCCATTATGGCCAGGTAACCAGTTCACTGAGACGAGCGAGGCATGGCGGCTGAGGTGCTTGCTGTTTATTACATCCCAAAAGTCATGTACGAAAGCGAATAGAGTGGTACTGCTAAACTTTTTTATCGTTTTTAATCTGGTGGCTATATAAGTAATAATTATTACAAGGAGACAGTATAATTTATCATTTTACATCTGCATGAAATTCTATTGCATCGATTGGCAAATTTACATGTGTTATTACTCAGAAAGGTGATTCGGTAATCTGGCTATAGCAGGAACTAACTGATAAGAGGTACAGTTGTGTTCCAGTTCAAAATAGCGCACTTTTTTCCCTCACAGTTGAGCGTGAAAAGTGATCACAAACTACAGTGAAAAATACCTGTGCGGCAAGCAACAACAATATGCTGTTAACATTGTTAATGTCACTGATAGTGAGAATGAGAAAGGTGTGATAATGCCAACAAAGAAGACAGTGGGAGGTGCAAGCAAATGTTTCTGGGTAAAAGTTACGTCAGTCAGTTGTGTGCAAATTGAAGGACAGGGAACACTATGACTATTGATTGTATTATATTCTCAGTTTACATATCCATCAGAATACCTCTTCTTCAGCATTAATCACAAACATTGACATGATACATTTTCTTTCAAGTCTTAACAACAGTGAAAGCGTACGTACAGGATTGAACACGAACTGACCGCATGGTCTAGTGGCTGGCATTTTTTGCTAGCTGTGCCGAGGCCCAGGGTTCTGCTCCCAATGGCTACTTCAATTTTTTTGTGGTGGAAAGGTCCAGCGAAATTAAACAATTGAAAGTCGTGGATGGAATAATGACAATATCATAAAAAGGATAGATTGCTGCTCACCATATAAAAAGAGACATTGAGTCACAGACAGGCATAACAGAAAGACTGCTGTACATGTAAGCTTTCAGCCAAAAGGTCTTCTTCTAATGAAGTACACACACACACACACACACACACACAGCAATAGCGCAGTGCTGTCATCTGAGATAACATTTGTTGAAATTGCATGAAGCGATTAAGTTTTTGGTGCAGAGGGTCATTGTGAAAATATTTATTCACTGAGAGATATTAACTTCCACAGTTTTTTACCGTGTCATTGGATGCATCTATTTTTTCTGAGATTGCAGTTGTATTCAGATTTGCGTTGATATTTGATGTGGGTTATTGTTGAATCAAATATCAACGCAAATTTGAGTTATTGTTGAATCCCCCCACCCCCCACCAAGTACCATGGACCTTGCCGTTGGTGGGGAGGCTTGCGTGCCTCACCGATACAGATAGCCGTACCTAGGTGCAACCGGAACAGAGGGGTATCTGTTGAGAGGCCAGACAAACGTGTGGTTCCTGAAGAGGGACAGCAGCCTTTTCAGTAGTTGCAGGGGCAACGGTCTGGATGATTGACTGATCCGGCCTTGTAACACTAACCAAAACGGTCTTGCTGTGCTGGTACTGCGAACGGCTGAAAGCAAGGGGAAACTACAGCCGTAATTTTTCCTGAGGGCATGCAGCTTTACTGTATGGTTAAATGATGATGGCGTCTTCGTGGGTAAAATATTCCGGAGGTAAAATAATCCCCCATTCGGATCTCTGGGCGGGGACTACTCAGGAAGACATCGTTATCAGGAGAAAGAAAACTGGCATTCTATGGACCGGAGCGTGGAATGTCTGATCCCTTAATTAAGCAGGTAGGTTTCAAAATTTAAAAAGGGAAATGGATAGGTTAAAGTTAGATATTGTAGGAATTAGTGAAGTTCGGTGGCAGGAGGAACAGGCGAATACAGGGTTATAAATACAAAATCAAATAGGGGTAATGCAGGAGTCGGCTTAATAATGAATAAAAAAGTAGGAGTGCGGGTAAACTACTACAAACAGTGTAGTGAACACCTTTTGTAGCCAAGATAGACACGAAGCCCACGCTTACTACAGTAGTACAAGTTTATATGCCAACTAGCTCTGCAGATGACGAAGTAATTGAAGAAATGCATGATGAAATAAAAGAAATTATTCAGATAGTGAAGGGAGACGAAAATTTAATAGTCTTGGGTGACTGGAATTCGAGAGTAGGAAAAGGGAGAGAAGGAAACATAGTGGGTAAATATGGATTGGGGGAGAGAAATGAAAGAGGAAGCCGTCTGGTAGAATTTTGTACAGAGCACAACTTAATCATAGCTAACACTTGGTTCAAGAATCATAAAAAAAGGTTGTATCCATGGAAGAACCCTGGAGGTACTAAAAGGTTTCAGATAGATTATATAATGGTAAGACAGAGATTTCGGAACCAGGTTTTAAATCGTAAGACATTTCCAGGGGCAGATGTGGACTCTGACCACAATCTATTGGTTATGAACTGTAGATTAAAACTGAAGAAACTGCAAAAAGGTGGGGATTTAAGGAGATGGGACCTGGATAAACTGAAAGAACCAGAGGTTGTACAGAGTTTCAAGGAGAGCGTAAGGGAACAATTGACAGGAATGGGGGAAAGAAATACGGTAGAAGAAGAATGGGTAGCTTTGAGAGATGAAGTAGTGAAGGCAGCAGAGGATCAAGTAGGTAAAAAGATGAGGGGTAGTAGAAATCCTTGGGTAACAGAAGAAATATTGAATGTAATTGATGAAAGGAGAAAATATAAAAATGCAGTAAATGAAGCAGGCAAAAAGGAATACAAACGTCTCAAAAATGATATCGACAGGAAGTGCAAAATGGCTAAGCAAGGATGGCTAGAGGACAAATGTAAGGATGTAGAGGCGTATCACACTAGGGGTAAGATAGATACTGCCTACAGGAAAATTAAAGAGACCTTTGGAGATAAGAGAACCACTTGCATGAACATCAAGAGCTCAGATGGAAACCCAGTTCTAAGCAAAGAAGGGAAAGCAGAAAGGTGGAAGGAGTATATAGAGGGTCTATACAAGGGCGATGCACTTGAGGACAATATTATGGTAATGGAAGAGGACGTAGATGAAGATGAAATAGGAGATACAATACTGCGTGAAGAGTTTGATAGAGCACTGAAAGACCTAAGTCGAAACAAGGCCCCAGAAGTAGATGACATTCCATCAGAACTACTGACGGCCTTGGGAGAGCCAGCCATGACAAAACTTTACCGTCTGGTGAGCACGATGTATGAGACAGGCAAAATACCCTCAGACTTTAAGAATATAATAATTCCAATCCCAAAGAAAGCAGGTGCTGACAAATGTGAAAATTACCGAGCAATCAGTTTAATAAGTCACGGATGCAAAATACTAATGCGAATTCTCTACAGACGAATGGAAAAACTGGTAGAAGCCGACCTCGGGGAAGATCAGTTTGGATTCCGTAGAAATATTGGAACATGTGAGGCAATACTGACCCTACGAGTTAGCTTAGAAGCTAGATTAAGGAAAGGCAAACCTACGTTTCTAGCATTTGTAGACTTAGAGAAAGTTTTGACAGTGTTGACTGGAATACTCTCTTTCAAATTCTCAAGGTGGCAGGGGTAAAATACAGGGAGCGAAAGGCTATTTACAATTTGTACAGAAACCAGATGGCAGTTATAAGAGTCGAGGGGCATGAAAGGGATGCAGTGGTTGGGAAGGGAGTGAGACTGGGTTGTAGCCTCTCACTGATGTTATTCAATCTGTATATTGAGCAAGCATTGAAGGAAATAAAAGAAAATTTCGGAGTAGGTATTAAAATCCATTGAGAAGAAATAAAAACTTTGAGGTTCGCCGATGACATTGTAATTCTGTTAGAGATAGCAAAGGACTTGGAAGAGCAGTTGAACGGAATGGATAGTGTCTTGAAAGGAGGATATAAAACGAACATCAAAAAAAGCAAAACGTGGATAATGGAATGTCGTCGAACTAAGTCGGATGATGCTGAGGGAATTAGATTAGGAAATGAGACACTTACAGTAGTAAAGGACTTCTGCTATTTGGGGAGCAAAATAACTGATGATGGTTGAAGTAGAGAGGATATAAAATGTAGACTGGCAACGGCAAGGAAAGTGTTTCTGAAGAAGAGAAATTTGTTAAAATCGGGTATTGATTTAAGTGTCAGGAAGTCGTTTCTGAAAGTATTTGTATGGAGTGTAGCCATGTATGGAAGTGAATCATGGACGATAACTAGTTCGGACAAGAAGAGAATAGAAGCTTTCGAAATGTGGTGCTACAGAAGAATGCTGAAGATTAGATGGGTAGATCATATAACTAATGAGGAGGTATTGAATAGGATCGGGGAGAAGAGAAGTTTGTGGCACAACTTGACCAGAAGAAGGGATCGGTTGGTAGGACATGTTTTGAGGCATCAAGGGATCACCAATTTGGTATTGGAGGGCAGCGTGGAGGGTAAAAATCGTAGAGGGAGACCAAGAGATGAATACACTAAACAGATACAGAAGGATGTAGGTTGCAGTAGGTACTGGGAGATGAAGAAGCTTGCACAGGATAGAGTAGCGTGGAGAGCTGCATCAAATTAGTCTCAGGACTGAAGACCACAACAACAACAATTGTTGAATCTCGAAGTGCTGTAACTTTTAATGTTGAAGCTCAAAGTTCTGTAACTTGTCCATCTTTAAGTGTGTCTGACACTCCACCATTTCCTGGAGCATATTGTGCACAAAGGCAATACAAGCATCAGCTGTCCAAATTCCCAGCTGTTTGCAGCGATGCACTCAATGGCTCTGCACCTGAACTCGCATGTGACGGAAACGGTCAACTAGCTAGTCTGGGCACAGCACACCTATACCCGGTAGTATTCAGCCATGCAAAAAATACACCTTACCTCATATCAATTCTAGGTGATGGATTAGCTCGCCTACATAACGCATATGTTACAGTTGCCGAAAATTGTAAAGTAACAAGCGGGCAACAACAAATAAAGTTGCATTGTCACTGAAGTACAGCTGTGTTGCAAAGTAGAAGAGACAAGTTATTTGTGTCGGACATTTAATTAGACAAGGCATATGGAAGCCGACTAAATCTCACTGATTTCCAGCTGTTAGTGGAGGTAGATCTACAGAATCTACAGAACTGGGCTGCCTTCCATCATGATGTGCACTGTAGTTTTATCAGTTCCACCATCAGCGTCATCTGTTTTTATTTGCCACTTACTGTATTTCTCTTTCTTGAACTTCACATGTTTATTTGTCCTCTATTACTAATTTTGCCAAACTCCAAGACATGGAATTGTTGCTGAGCTACACACATGTGAAAATGAATCTGATCAGCCTTTTTTTTTTTAAAGAGAGAGAGAGACTGTATTCATTATCTAAGTATGAGCTCATTTGTGTTGCCATTGATTTTTTTTTTTTTTTTTTTTTTTTTTTTTTTTTTTTTTTTTTTTTTTTTAGTACTCTGTGGCGCTGCTATTATTATCCCCTTCCACACCATCGTACAAGACATTTCGTTACTGTCACATTTAGCTACTAGCACAGTTTAAGTTCTGTGCGGGGATAGTCTGCTTTTATTTTCAGATGGTATAATGTCGAACATCAGTTGTTCATATACATTGGTTTTTCAAAATAGTAGAAAATTTCCTTTGCAGTTTGTTATAGATGTTTCCATTTGTTCTGACTTTCAACTAAAAACGGGTTTTTTGAAATGAGATGTTGCCATGAAGTGTAGGAGACTCTGGTACAGAAGATATACCTCCACAGAGCCTCTAAGAGAATAGCGTGTTATGATTTCCCAAGTTTTCTCGGCATGGTAGATTCATAATGTCTGGGTTGAGTCCAGGCAGTGAATGACTCACAGCATCTGAACAAAATGGCTGGATTGGTCATAGAAATATTTTGCATGAAATGGAAATGACAGCTCGGTAGAACACCCAGAAGCACACTATGGAAGTAGCCTGTTGTTCCCTGATATGTCCGTATACACTGAGAATCAGTAATATAACTGCCGACTACTAACATGTTTCTTCATTTTTATTAAAACGGGGGGGGGGGGGGGGGGGGCTTGGGGGGTGTTGCTTAGACTTGTGTGTTAAATTCTGTACCCACTTTACACATAGTGGACACATCACACCATTCCCTGATATTTTCATCATATCATGATGGTTTATTTGATCCAGTATTTATATTTTGTAAATTGGCATGGCTAAATGGATTCCCTCATTAAATAGAGTGTTAGATCTAATTCACCTTAACATTGTTACAATTTTGTCGGAAAATTAATCCACTTATTCAGCACCTTCAGTTGTATAGTTGTTGTGTGATATGGTTTCTAACGGATTATTTGAAGAGGTGATACAGTAGAAGCCAGATATACTACGGATTCAGATATAATGCAGTACGAAGTATGTCCCCCATATATGAACTTAACGAATGCCATTCTAGGTGGTTTTTAATAAAGATGAGTGAAGGTATGCCACTTTCTGGGCCAATTATAAAAACCCAAGCTGAAAAATTTCACTTTTATTTACTCGTACTTGCCAACCAAGATTTTAAGGCTTTCAACAGATCAACAGATAGTGTTCAAGATGGAAATGTCAGCCTGGAATTTATCAAGCGACCATTGAAGGAGAAGCAGGTTCTTGTGACTGTGTATCTGCCTCACAGTTTCCTGAAATTCTATGCAAAGTGCTGTATTTACCCGATTATAAGATGAGGTTTTTTCCCAAATTCATCACTTGAAAAATATGAGGTCATCTTTATATTTGCAAATTAAATATTGCTGCTCAGGCCAACATTTTTAGCTTGTGTATAATAGAGGGAAACATTCCACGTGGGAAAAATATATCTAAAAACAAAGATGATGTGACTTACCAAACGAAAGTGCTGGCAGATCGATAGACACACAAACATCCACACAAAATTCTAGCTTTCGCAACCAACGGTTGCTTCATCAGGAAAGAGGGAAAGACGAAAGGATGTAGGTTTTAAGGGAGAGAGTAAGGAGTCATTCCAGTCCCGGGAGCGGAAAGACTTACCTTAAGGGGGAAAAAGGACAGGCACACACTCGCACACACGCGTGCGCGCACACACACACACACACACACACACACAAGCAGACATTTGTAAAGGCAAAGAGTTTGGGCAGAGATGTCAGTCGAGGCGGAAGTACAGAGGCAAAGATGTTGAAAGACAGGTGAGGTATGAGCGGTGGCAAATTGAAATTAGCGGAGATTGAGGCCTGGCGGATAACGAGAAGAGCGTATATACTGAAGGGCAAGTTCCCATCTCCGGAGTTCTGACAGGTTGGTGTTAGTGGGAAGTATCCAGATAACCCGGACGGTGTAACACTGTGCCAAGATGTACTGGCCGTGCACCAAGGCATGTTCAGCCACAGGGCGATTCTCATTACCAACAAACACTGTCTGCCTGTGTCCATTCATGCGAATGGACAGTTTGTTGCTGGTCATTCCCACATAGAAAGCTTCACAGTGTAGGCAGGTCAGTTGGTAAATCACGTGGGTGCTTTCACACGTGGCTCTGCCTTTGATCGTGTACACCTTCCGGGTTACAGGACTGGCGTAGGTGGTGGTGGGAGGGTGCATGGGACAGGTTTTACGCCGGGGGCGGTTACAAGGGTAGGAGCCAGAGGGTAGGGAAGGTGGTTTGGGGATTTCATAGGGATGAACTAAGAGGTTACGAAGGTTAGGTGGACGGCTGGTTACCAAGCCCCCACAGAACGGACATAATGGAAAATAGGATACTGGGAAGAGGACAAATCCAAGAACGATACAAGGATTCCACGAGCAGTTATGAAATGCACATGCTGCTGCTACTTGGGTTGCCCTTTGTTGCTGCAAACGTCAAAAGACCATTGCAGTCTCCGTCAGCAGTTCTGACACCACTTAGAGGATGTCAGTATGCTCTGGAGGAGGATAGCAGGTTGTAGTGGATGAGAAGCTGCTCAGAAGCTGTATAATCTCTGTATTATGCGTAGTGGCTTATAGTACAACTCAGGTCCGTATCAGGCAATGTTGGAAGGTGGATATCATCCCGTGGACTGCAGCAGCCAAGTGTTGTATTAAAACAGCCGCTGCTCCGCTTGTGCGGTGGTGCGCCCAGGCGTGATGTGAACTTGTGTAGTCTGCCATCCTGGCAGTGGCCGAGCAACATCATGGCTGACGCGGCCTGCGGAGTGCAGAATGCAGTGTCCTGCCCAGCCGTAGCAAGTGATGGGGCAGGTGTCGAGGGAGTGAACACTGGACCGGCGACTAGCGCTGGCAAGTGCTCTAGTGACTAGGAGCCACTCGTTCTCCCCTCGGCCCATTAGGTGGCAGTTGGATCCCCGTAGCAGGCAGTCCTGTCAGAATGACAACAGAGCGACAGGCCCCGACACTATGATGTTTGACAATTCAATGACTCCACTGCCTCAACACGTGCTCAGACTGCCAGTATTTATTTGTACCAAAATGTGTTGTGTTGAGGTTGCAGAAGTCAAATATGCCACATGCCAAACTGACCCTGTTTACAGTAAGTAACCTTCCAGGCACTGACTGACGGGTTATGCCTGGTGAGCTCTGGCTGAACATATTGCTGTATGTGGCCCACTTTAGGGCATTGAGCCCACCTGCCAAGGCTTGTGTTATTATAGTGGATTCAAATGCAAGCAAAGATAAATAATATTTAATATAGTTCAGTAGAACAATTGTATGGAATACGTGTGTGTTCATTTAACATCACAGAGTTCATAAGCAAATGCAGAGATTCTCAATATTGATCTTGACATACAACTTACGTTTGTTGGCCTAAATAATAACGGCAGAAACTATCAAACTTTGTCTATTACATGTGAGTGTCAATATTAACTGCAGCACAATAGTTAAAGGTTTTGGATGCCTCAGGTCCCACAAATAAAGTTTGTATTTACACTCAGACTCAGTCATTGAAAATGAATATCAAATATTATGCATGCACTTGTAAGTTGGAATGTGAGTCTGTTGTCATCCAAAACTATTCTAAAACCAACAATAAATTAAAGTATTCAAAGGAAGATTATGTCAAAGTCAAAATTTGACATTTTCTGTTTACAGTAAGTTTAGTATGCTTTAGACTGCCCTGAACACTTTGGTTTATCATACACTAAAAAATGCCATTTTAAAACCTCGAAATAATATTTTTAAATTCAAGAAGTAGCTGATAATTTTTACCGCCTCGTATAACTGCCACAGTTGCATAGTCATATCTCGGAAACCACACAGTCAAGAATTGTCATGCTTTGAATTGTCATGCCAATGTCTCAGAAGTTGATGTTACAAATAAACAAGTCAGTCCTTTGTCTCTGGCACTAGCTTGTCAGAAAATAATGCGTTAACCAGTGATGCCCATAGTGCATTTGTATATATTGTTCTTTTGTAAAATGACTTAAGTTTCTGGATAATGGATATGTGACATCTAAATTTGTGTTTGAAGTCATAGAAAACCTGTGCAAACAGTGAAGAAAATGTAAATAACCAGTCATTTTTCTGAAGTGACCACCCCTGTAGTACCTGGTGTAAGTATAGGAAAGCTGAATTTTCTGGTAACATAGATGCCTTTATACATAAATACTCTCTTCCTTTGACAGTAAACGAGGCAATCAAACCTATATTGAAAGATTTGGCAAATCCACAGCTGGGAAAGAAATATTTGCGGTTTGCTGCAGAATCCTTGAACATACTCTCAGTTCGAATAGAATAAATTTTGTTGAGACCAAGAAGCTGATGTCCGTGAATCAGCATGGTTGTAGAAAGCATCACTTGCACGAAACTCATCTTGTCCTTTTCTTGCGTGATGTATGGCAGACTATGGATGAAAGGCAGCAGACAGATTCCATATTTCTAGATTTCTGGAAAGCATTTGACATGATGCCACATTGGAGGCTGTTAAGGAAGGTATGAGCATATGGAATAGGTTCACAGGAATGAGAGTGGTTCGAAGACTTCATAAGTTATAAAACACAGCATGTTGTCCTCGACAGTGGGGCAGCAATCCATGGTTGTTTCCTGATGATGCTGTTGTGTACAGTAAGGAGTCAAAGTTGAATGACTGTAGGAGGGTACAAGACGACTTTGACAACTTCTTGATGTAATGAATGGCAGCTAGCTCTCATTATAGAAAAATGTAAGTTAATGCGGATGAGTAGGAAAAACAAACCCATAATGTTTGGATATAGCATTAGAAGTGTCCTTAGAGTCCTGCTTGTGAACAGTCGCATCAGTTAAATATCTGGGCATAACATTGCAAAGCAATATGAAATGGAATGACCGTGTGATGACTGTGGTAGGGATTGTGAATGGTCGATTTCTGTTTTTTGGGTGAATTTTAGGAAAGAGTGGTTCATCTGTAAATGAGTCCGCATTTGGACACCAGTATGATCTGTTCTTGAGCATTGCTCAAGTGTTTGGGATCCATACAAGGTCAGATTAAAGGAAGACATCAAAGCAATTCAGATGTGAGCTGCTAGATTTGTTACTGATCGGTTCTAACAGCAAGCAATTTTTAGCAACATACTTTGGGAACTCAAATGGGAATCACTATAGGGAATGTGACATTCTTCTCGAGGAACACTATTACGAAAATTTAGAGAACTGGCATTTGAAGCTGGCTGCAGAACAGTTCTACTGCTTCAGACATACAATGTGTGTAAGGACCACAGAGATAAGATAGGAGAAATATAGTCACTTTTTCCCTCGTTCTGTTTGCAAGTGGAACAGGAAAAGAAATAACTAGTGTTAGTACAAGGTACCCTCTGCCATGCACCATACAGTGGCTTGCACAGTATCTGTAGACTCAGAATGTGGATGTTTCCTTCAGTAATGTTGTGTGGTGCCATGACAGTGTTAAATCCTGAGCTTTCTGGGGTCGCGGCTCGTGATGTCACGCCACAGGTACATAGTGCTCCCACTAGGTGTCGCACTTAGTCATTCATCTTCATCGAACACTGCAACTGTTTGGTTAGCTGTGTTTCTGCCTAACTGCAGTCGCAAGCACAAATGGATGATAGCTGGGTGCAAAGCCTACTGTTATACCTCTGGCTCTGAGGCAAAAACATAAGGTGAAATTGCAGAAAATATGCCAGTAAATGTATTTTGAACTATTGTGTGCTTACTGGACAAATTATTAATCTGACAAGAACACAGACTACAAATTTAGATGTTTTAAGATTTGTTTTCAGTGTCAAGTGCAAGATGTTAAACATGAAACACACATCATGCCGGATAAGATAAAACTGCACTATAAATATCGCTGTTGTAATTTAGACAGTAAATCTGCATGTGTGCTACGTCATGAGACTACAAACTTTACAGTCCAAAGTATTGTCAAAGTTATTTGTTCAGAAAAATATTGTCAAACAGATGCTTGTTTATAGTGAGCTTTGCTACAGAAACAAGCTACAAATGTGGGTGGATGGTGGGGGACTTGCTCACAGTATCAGTGTCAACAGCGAAAACAAATCAAAGCCTGGTGTTGTGGATCATGATGAAACTGATATTGAAACTTTATGTTACCAGTAATGATTGGGAGATACAGCCTTCATAAAGTCCAGTGGCTGTATCCACAAAATTTTAAAGAAACATAGCCCATCAAAAAATCTGTTCATTTCCATACATGGTGGAATGATGTGTACCAGAAATAAACTAATACAGTCATGTAAAACCTTAAAAACTTTGAGAGACACTGTGAGCAAAGTGAAAGAGCAGACAAGTATTGTGATACATCCCTCACAGAAGTCATCTAGTAGATTCTAGTACCTTAAAATTCAAAATGCTGGACTGTATCTACCAGAAGATCTCCTTGTCAACAGCAAATGCATCTTTTCCTGGGCATTCCATATCTCCTCTACTTACTGCTAATTCCCACTAATTTCTTTTTATCTTCGAGCATACGAAATGGACCAGTATTATTGATGAAACTTCCTGACAGATTAAGCTGGTTTTAACGTTCAAAGGAGTTTTTCAGCCCATACTCCTCTGCAAAGTGAAAATTCATTCTGGAGTGTTATTGATGTATGTAAGTCATTTCACATGACTGTATCAATTTAATTTGCTTCATGTGACCCATAACTGAAAATAATGATCTTATTTTCATTAGAAAATTATGATTCAATATTTGTTTATTCATAATTTCCACTTGATAAAAAATACAGAATTTAAATAGAACAGGAGGCTCAATTCTGACACTCTTACAGTATGAGACTTCGACATTTCTATAGGTAAGTTTTGTACTTATGACACCTAAAACTATCTCATTTTCCAGGGTGTATACGGCCCGGGAAATCTGGGAAAAACCTGGAAATTTTTTCATCCGGAGAAAACCCAGGAATTTTTCATTGCTTTAGGTTTCAGTTAAATTTTTGTAATTTTGAGTGGTAAGAATTTATTCTCTAGCAAAGGATGTTACTGTATCCTGCTACTGGAGAATGATACTGCACCAATAAAATATAAATGAGAGGGAAAAAAGTAATACTTAAGTGGGAAAGGAAATGCGCCGTTTACAACAACGAAACACCGTGCATGCACAAGCGTCTGCAAATAGCAAAAATATGTTAAAGGCCTTAGGGTGAAGACTATGTAATACTTCATAACAATAAACTGCTTTTTATGAATGTGACGTCACAACTGTTTACATTAGGTTTGTTTGACCAGTTGCCAGTGGGCTTATGTGCATGCACAGTAACTTGCATATGAGTAGTACCTTCTCCCACTTCCCGCTGCATGAAATGTGGCTGTTTGCTGTATCGGCAGTATCAGCAAGCAGCCAGATGCTAACGAGAAAATTTTTTCTCGCTAGTTCCAACTGTTTGCTGAATTTCAAGTTCACATTTTCATCTTCTGCCATGAATGGCATTATGCCATAATAAAGAACCAAACATGAGATAGTGCAGTACTAGTACTCCAAGAAAATTTACAACCCAAAAACCACAATATGGGACCTACTTCATTCTGAATCTGGAAAAAACCAATGTGCATTTCAAGCCGAATTACGCATTTTAGTATGGTTTACGAAATTCCGATGCTCTTTCTTGGAGTATCCTCTGATGTCCTGTTTCTTTCATGGCATAACGTAAGCTCTCTTGGTGCTTTATACATACGAACATGTGGTGCTTCCTACACCACTGCAACTGTGCACGTGCAATAATGCCTGTTTTCTGGTGCTCTCTGGCAACTGATAAACCGAACCTATTTCTAACAGTCTCAGGATAGTATTGCAAATTGTGGTTCGAGAAGCATTACTTTCAAAGTAAATTTCTTTTTATGCAAGATGAAGTATGTTACATGTGAGAAAGCGGGATGAATTTCTTAAATTGCAGAGTGTTTAAAACTGAACACTTTGAGGACAAGCCACTTACAAGAATTTCAAGCCCAGAAGACCAGACATTTATGTCATTATATTAAATTTACTGGCACATTTATGTGATGTATCTTAAAAGTATAACACAAGCAAAAAAAGATCGATATTACATGTGAAAGCTTAGCTTTTCTTGTAGCTGTACTATGTATATTAATGTAAACCACTAACTTTTGATCTTTGCGTGTTGGTGCTACATAACAGTGACCTTGCTATTGGCTGACTATAACATGTGTCCTATGCTCTGAATATCTGCTGTCATCGGCTAGCAAGATCATGTGGCATGAGATACAACTGGCTTACAAAAGAACATCGCAATCTCCATTTCAACGCTCTGGAAACTAACGTGCTGTGTTGGTGCAATTCGGATTTATATTTTCTTAATACGAAAATATGCAGCGTATATGTTGCTGCATATCAAAGGTCTTTCCAAAACTTCTCTCCTCCATTAGTTTTTTATTATTATTTATGCTTTCATAGGGATTCAATATATTTTTTATTAATGACCATTTACATAAACAATCATTTAAAGAATGTCAAATAGCTACCTGGGATGATTAGGTGAGAAACAAAGTAACTCTTGAAGCTTTCATACTATGTTCAGCTCATGCAGGATAAATGGCTGTGTCACATTTGAATATTTTGTAAAATCATCTATAACTTTAAATATACATGTAGAATTCGAAATGTAGTCTGTAGTGTTCGCTGAAGCTGTCAGCTTTCATTTAATACTCTGTAAGGTGTGATTGTTGCAGTGGTTTAATTGTTATCAATTTCTGCTGTCCAGCATAATATTCATAATGAAAAATACTGAATGTAAAACCGTGCTTATAGCTGCAATGAGGACAATCTCATAGCTGCAATTTTTATCGTGTAATTTGTTTTATTGTGTAATGTTTATGAGGTCTGAAATGTAGTTTCCCTGAAAAGACAATATCTACATTATATTTTGTTCTCTGCAGTCACTGTTGTCTTTTTGTACCGCCTCACTTGTGCTTGTGACTCTTTGGAGTATTGAAGAAACAATTGCTGAGATGCAACCATGTGTTTGACACAAGCAGATCAAAGTTTTCATCCGTAGGAAATGGGGTGAAAAAACATCTTGGTCGTACAATATTAATAGATTGCAAAAATCAAAGTTAGTACAACAGTATAAACAAGTTTTAGTTCCCTGTAGGAGTGTGGTAATACTTGGTCCTATTTACTTTCTCTGAGCTATATTTCATCGAGAGAAATTAATTACACAATTTCACTCAAGCTCCACAAAATCTACTCATACTGATGGGCTAAAAGTCATGATTGTCCATATCATCTGCAGCACAGGTCACACAAATGCAGTGTGATAATTACTTCCAAATGTGTTGCAGAATATTGTAACCCAGTGAGCTAACACATGATCACAGTTTGATTTAGTAAGGTCATGTACAAGCTTGTAGGTACTGGCAAAACAAAAACATTCTTTGTCCACTCAATACTGTATTATCTCAGGAGTGTGATCTAATTTTCTCGGAAGGCGTATATGGAGTGTAAGATTTTAAGCTTAGTTCCATCAGGTTCATTGGTAAGACATTTTCAGTGAAAAAGCTTGAGTCATTCCCTATTGCTGATAAGTATTCCATCTTGTTGGAAAATGTAGGTCTATGAATGGTCTTTCAACTAAGAGAGAATAGTGTTTCAAAAATTGTAAGGCAGATTATTACTGTATAAGTATCACCCTTGGAAACTGCCGAATGCATACACTTTGTGTGTATTCGTTTTGGTACTCATATTTTTCATTTTTATATTCCGTTAGAATGCCCATATGTTGTAATTACTGACAGAAATTCTGAAGTAAAATGTCTTTTTCATCAGTGCAGGAAACAATACTTCCATATTCAGCACTACTCAACTAAGTGATAGGTAAATATCTGTGTAAACAGCAGTCATGCGTAGAAATTTAAAACATGTGGTTTTGGGAATTCGTGGTTGTCTTGAAATTTGGACTGAAATGCCTGCTGCTTCTTTCCATGTCTTTCTCAAAAAAATTTTTTGTACAAAGACACTCACTGAAAACTGCTGTTCAGTGTATGCAACATTGGGCACTATGCGCTAATTCAGGCATACTTCACAGCGATGAACTTGAGAACACACAACAGCCTTTGCTGACTTCATGTTATTGGAACCATACTTTGAATCGAGTGCAGTGGTATGATGTGAAGTGGATACAGCAGGGAAGGTAATGGGGACTGAAAAACATGGCTTGTGTTCTAACTAGGAACACAAGGAAACACACGGTCATAAAAGAGATACAATTTATTGGGTCACAGAGTGACATCAACAAGAATACAATGTAAGTAGTTTACACGTCACTGAACCTATGAACATATTTCACAACCAAGGGCCTGGAGGTCTGTGCATGCCATTACAAAGATGCTGTTCATGTCAGGTGTCACTGGTGTAGTGCTGAGCATGCACAATGGACTGGGTGACTGCTGTCCGTGACCAGACTGCCCGTGGCGGCTGCCCCAGTTAGTTGCAGGCATAGCATTTGCATGTCGGCATGCACTTCACTTGCCATAGTGGCCAAACTTCAGTGCACAGTAGGTGGTATGTGGATTAATCAGTGGGCTACTAGACTTACTCCTTCCTTGTTGGGGAAAGACCAGGTGTTGACGTCCACAACACTGTATGTGACTGGAGAGAAGTCTGTGGCAGTGCCGGGGGCAGCAGCCAAAGGCAGGTGAAGTTCCTAATTAGCCTGATCTTGGATGTATAGACCAAAGTAAGTGGGATGAGGGCATCATTTTGTAAGAGCTTAAAAAAATGTGAGTGTCTCCTCAGTCGGGAAATCTTGTACATACTTGTACATACTTGCACATTGTCGCGTCCCAAGCGTGGGTATTGCGAGGGATTGGGCGACACGGTTCGTGGATGGGATTTTAGCCGGTTGACCGTAATGAGAGGGAGACTTTTGATCTGGCTAAGATGTAAAAATCCCTGGTTTTCACAAGGCTAGGAAGGTGATAGAAATTAAAGTCGTGATAACTTTAACAAATTGCAGTTTATTCTAAGTGAATACAATTCGCCCTATCTGACGGTGGTTGCACTCACAGGAAGGCCAAGTCTAACACAGAGACGGTGACTGACTCCACCGTTCCGACTGCCTACTAGAAGGTCTGCAACGTTTCTTAACACCCTACGTTAGAGTCCCGCGGCTACGCCCTGACGCTCTCCAGCGACTATCTCCGGCTGCCTGCCTACAGCCCGTTCCCCAGCCCAAGTCGGCTGCTGCTGTCTAACTCTTCGCCCTCACCAGACAAGACTTAGCTGCCCAGAGCGGCGTGCTCTCGGGTTTTGTTAGCGTTTCCCCTTCGACCCCGCCAGCGCTTGGCCTGATGTAGCGTCGAAGGCAACGTGCCCTTATTTGGTATCGTTAAAACATTGTTGTTGCTATTGTTCTTCAGAAGCTGAGTGGAGGGGCAGAGGCGCCTCTCCCTATATGGTCACGCACTGCGTCCTGAGCCCTTCATTGGCTCCTCATGACGTAGTGCGGTCCCCACCAAGGGCCCTCTTTCTTTCTCTCTCCACTCCCAGACCTCTCTCTCTAGCCAGGAATGCTTACTGTTGATATTCTTAATTGAATGCTTATCATGAGTCCCTGCACAGACCCTCGTTTGTATCTACCGGCTGTTTACTTTCTTATCAAAGCACCCAGCTGCCCTGCAGCTCGAGTGCCGCCTCGGCTGGCCCTTCTGCCACGCCTGGCGTCCCACACTACAATTTTAACTTCGTCCCACGTACTATTCTTAAGGTACTGCAATTAGACTTGGCTTGTTCCTGCGGTTACAACAACATCTGCATCTTAAATGTTTGAATAAGGCTTTCTGTCTTGCTGTTCGACTAGGAGTGGAAGGGAGGTTCCATGTCGTGGCAGATGCCATTGTGTGTACAAAAGGCCTCGAAAGATTGCACCATGAACTGAGAGTTATTGTCCAAAATCACGGTGCAAGGGAAGCATTCTATGGAGAACATGTGTGGCAGGGTCTTGACAGTTGCAATGCACAATATTTGGTAAATGAAGAAAAGTAAATTGCCAACAACCAGAGTGTGTGTATACAGGACCAGCATAATAAATGAGGACTCTTTCCCTATCCCAGTCGTGGCAAAAAACCATGAACCAGGGGTGAACCTTTCCATTAACAGGAGCCTAACACCATCCAAGAGGAAAAGGAGATGGTGCAACACACAAAAATTCCGAAACGTGTTTCATGACTGTCCAACCTTGCGTATAGTCACATCATCCATAATGTATCATACATGACCTGCCTGAGCATCAGATCCACAGCCACAGCAGAGGCAATACAGGAACTGGTGATGGGGAAGCTATCCACTGTGGCCTTACCTCTGTATACAGTTTCGAGGGTGGGGGGTCAGGGCAGGGCCCATGGGGAGACAGGACAGAGCCTCTGCATTCATATGTTGCAATGTGCGAAAATAATTTTACTTAGCCATGTTGAGTATTTTCAATGGACTGCTGTTTGGAGTTATCTGAATGGCGATGGTCCAGGGTTGCCCCCACCCCCGTACTGGGACACGTCTGTGAGCAGGACCAGATGCTTGCCAGGTTGAAATGTTGCAATACACGTCACAGAGCAAAGACTTATCCTTAAGCTTCTCAAAAGCACACTTGCAGGCTGCAGACGAAACAAAAGGGGCACTTTTCCAAAGCAACAATGCAAGGGGTGGGCAGTAGTAGCTGCCTTGGGAATGATCTTCTGATAGTACACAATTTTGCCAAGAAATGCCTGAAGTTCATGTAGATAAGATGGACAGGGCAATGCCATAATGGTGGCAACATGTTGTTCCATGGGTGGCACTCTGCTGGGAAATTTCGTGGCCCAAATACACAATGGAGGGCTGGAAAAAGTAAGAGTTAGTGAGATTACATTTGAGGCTCTGAGCTTGTAGAACAGTAAACAAAGAGTAGTGATTACATAGGTGATCCTCCATGGTAACACCTATCACAAAAAGATCATCAAGATACTTACTACAACGAGCAAACTGCTGTAACCTGTTCTAAAAAAAGTTGAAAGATGACTGGTACACTAGCAACCCTGAACTTTAGCCGTTTATGATGACAGAAAATGTAAGCCATATTAACCACAAACAAGTGTTTTGATACCTCGTTCAATGGAATATGAAGGCGGGCTTTGTCCAAGTCAGTTTTAAAAAAAATTGACACCCAGCCAACTTCATGAGCAACTTGCCTGTGTGAGGCAGAGGGTTAGTCTCTCTGACTGACAGTACATTAATAGTGATCTGGAAGTTGCCACAGAACCGAAGCTGACCAAACATCATCCTTTGATCAGTAGAGGCATAGCCCATTCACTTGAGGAAATCAGTCTAATCATTTCCAGTGGCATTAAGTGATCAAGCTTCGACTGGTCACATAAAGTTACTGGTATTAGTTGTGCTTGAATAAAGCGAAGGCAGGTGGAGGGTTTGAGGGTGATGTGTGCTGTTTGCATAACCAGACCCAGTGACAGATAGATCCAAAAACTCAGAACACAAGGAATTCAATTCGTGATAGGGCACTTAATCTGCCATGAGACACATTGTATCCACAATAGAAAAACCAAAAGTAACAAATGACACTCAACGCATGCCAATGGTGTGGTGTCAAGCCTGGCATACTTTTGTAAGTCGAGTAGGGACACGACGGCTCCAGTGTTGACACAATGGTGAACATGATGGCAAAACAGTATGAATATTGACGTTCGTTGATTCCTGCAGTGACTCCGGGGGGGGGGGGGGGGGGGGGTGGGGGGGGGGGTTAGAGATCGATCTGTGGCTTCTATGTGACACTTTAGTTTCCTTCTTTTGTTGTTTCTTCCTCTTCTTACCCCTTCCCTTTGCTTCGACACCCCCCCCCCCCCCCCCCAGTATGCAGGGCTCCATGCACCAGGTCTGCATGCAGCCAACAACGGCAACATCACTGCAAGTCTCTAACTGATGGCTTGCGGCGTGCGGTACCTCAAATAACTGTGCATATGTGAAATCTCTGCTAATCTAGGCTCCTCAAACTGAAGGGCACATTGACGCACCTCCTTATCTGGAACCAAATGAATGATCGTGTCTCTGACAATGGTGTCCACACTAGACGCGCGAGACTTACCTGTGACAAACTGACACTTCCAACTGAGACTGTGAAGCTTGGCCACCCAAGCTTGATACAGTTGGGACATTGGTAGAATTTAATGTGTGCTGCAACCACATGCAAATGCTTTTGGTGATAAAAGAGAACAGCAAACAACATATATGTTCAAAAGAAAGTAACGCTGGATTTCACAGAGGAGCGAAGTGGGGGTATCCACGATAAGCAGAAAGCCTTACGTATCTTCATGTTGACCAACTGGAACACCACAAAATATTGTCAAAACTGCTTCTCGTAAGTGTCCTAGTCTTCCATGGATTTTATGTGGCAGGAACAGTGACTGAGCCTGGCTCAACGTAGCCAGCAACTGTTCCAATAAGGGCATAAGTGCTTGCAGCTATTGCAGAAGTGAGTGGAGTAAATCCACCATGGAAGAGCCTAATGGCAGAAAAGCACAGAATCTGAAGCTCATGAAAATTCGTCCCTCAGTGTTGCCACTTGCGTGCTAACAAGGAGACATACAGGTGTAAAAAAAGAGAGAATTTTTTGGGTCACGGAATGAATTCAAGTAGGATATAATGAAATTAGTTTACACACCTCAAACACAGTTCATGACTGAGGGCCTGGAGACCCATCCATGTCCTTATAAACATGTTATCCACATCAGATGGGTAATGCGGTGCACGCTTGGTGGACCTGGTAATGCTGGTCAGTGACTGAGGTGCCCGTGCTCCTGGTGGCCACCTCAGCAGTTGCAGGCATGTCGTTGGAATGTTGGCCCACACTACACCCTGCAGTTGTGGCCCGACGTAGGTCTGCTGTCTGCTGTGTGCTGTAGGTGTAGTAACCGAGGGGTGACTACAGCATGCAGCCTTAACCTCATTGAACAGTTAACATTTTCCTGCCTTTTATTACATTTGGCTGGTGATAGGCAGTTGCCTGTTGTGATTAGACATTACTTATATTTATATCTCCTGTGTAGATTCCCTTCCTGTCACCACAAATGTTGTTTACCTCACAGGAGGAAACCAGCATTTGCAATCTGTCTGTGAATTCTGTGTTCTGTGTGTGTTTGCAACAACAGTTTGTGTTCTTTTTTTTCTGGGGATGAAGATGGGGAACTAGCTGGATAACTGTCTAGACAATTGCGGAAAGCTCCAGTGAGGTTGGGTTCTAGACAAGTTATTGAGAATCTGACATGAGCATTTGATCAAAGTCTGATGTGCATCCCTGTTTGATAAGTCAGTGTGCTACACATCAAGCTGTATTACCACACTTCTTGCATTTGATTAACTTTTACAGTGCAGGAGATAATGTTTCAGTGGAATGTGTGTGTGTGTGTGTGTGTGTGTGTGTGTGTGTGTGTGTGTGTGTGTGTGTGTTGGGTGGAATAATGTAGCACAATTTCTAAGCATAGATTAACAAAATAGGATTGTTTGTTTTGAAAAGCACATATATTGTATGTGAGTAGGGACAGGTCTAACAACCCTACCACAACAAAGGTCAGAATTTAATAATGATTGTGGTATTGCTCAAGCTGCTAACTACTGCATTTTCGGGCAACAACAGTCATATTATGTGGCAGGTGTCATTAGAGCACAGTTAATATTCATTTCATGTAATAATGAAAAAACTAGGCACTCATTTTTTGTGTTTCCCACTCAGGTCTCGTCATACAATCATGGTTCAATCATTGAAAATCTAGGTGGTTATGATTCCAAGCTCGGATGCAAAGAGGCCTAGGTTTTATTCTGCTATATTCAAAAGTTTTGTAGATGCGCTTCACAAACCATTCTTGAAGATTACACTTTTACTGGACAGTGGTGATGTAAAAAAATAATCAGCACTCCGAATTTAAGTTACACTTCCTTTTAATTGCAATATCACGTAAACACAAAACATCACTTCACAATACAAAACATACGTGATAACATCTTCCTCACAGTCACTGTTAAAGTTCACATTTTATAAGCGGACTACGTTATGCGTCTTTCCAACATGACGTCCAACACTTGACTTTTTCAAGGTCCGACACTATAACAACTTAACAAGTAACTAACAATTGCTTACGCGCCCAAAAATCAGAGTTACAAGTACGTCAAAGATCATAGTGACAAAAGAAAGAATACACATAAGAATAATATCATTGCAATATAAACATATCGATGTATCACAAATGAAATCAAATCTGAATGTTGTCTCATAAATATTTACGTAATTCAAGTACCGTTACACAGGATGTGTTTAAGGCAATGATAAGGAGAAGCATTGTGTGTAAATTAAATATACATGTTTCTCTTCAGCTTACAGTTCATATGCAGCTACAGCTTTATGAAGTAGGCACAAAGTTCTGATGTGCAAGCAGTTGTAACAGACAGTGGGCACTCTGAAGCCTATTTCCGAATTAACCTGTCACTTCCTGTCGATGTGTGCATTTGTAACTGTGTAACTTCTGTTCAAGTACCATGTATATCAATGCTGAATTGTTTATTTATACTGTTAGTTAGGCACCAGTCTTTGTTACAGCAGCAGCAACAGTAGTACAGGGATCATTTGTGTATTATTTTACAAGCTTCTAATTAGAAGTGTGACAAATTTGGTTATACCTGCATGCTTTGTAGTCTAGTTCTTAAATTTTTGTGTATTTTCTAAGCACAGCTCTGCATTTTAATAACTGTGTAGTGAAGAGTTCTGCTGTATTTAGTGTGGGAATTGGCTGTGATTGTTGTGTTCAGATGCAAGCTGAGTTGGTGACCCTTCGTTCACAGCTCCACAAGGCGCTAGCTTTTGTCGTGCAGCCTGAGACTATTGCCAATGGGCAGCGCTGTTGGAGGCCAGACAAAGGGATCCAAGGAACATCCTGCACATCCCACATGTCACTCGATTGGTCCACTACTGCAACCACCCTGCCCGCACTGAGGTTGATCCGTCACCTGTGGTCAAGTGGGTGGTTCTTCCAAGGTGTGGCAGGTAGTGAAGGACTTAGTAGGGGAACCAATTGAAAGGCCTCCCCAGTTCGTCTGAAAAATAGGTTTCAGGCACTATGGATGATTTACATCCTGAGCCAGATGCAGGCATTTATCTTGTTGCAGAGGATGGCCCTTGACTAGCAAGATCCAGTCTTTCACGGAGGGTGGCATTACTGGTAGTTGGGAGCCCCATTGTTAGTTGGGTAATTGGTCTCCTTAGAGATATGTCTATCAAGGAAGGGAAGTAGTCCAGTGTGCACTCTGTGTGCATACTGGGGAGAGTCATCCCAGATGTGGAACAGGTGCTTCTGGATACCATGAAGAGCACAGGGTGCAGCCAACTGCTGATGGTGGATCACATCAGTATTAATTATGTGTATTGCTTTGAATTGGAAGAGATTCTGGTTTCCAGCAGCTAATTGAATTGGTAAATGCTGCCAGTCTTGCTTGTGAGGTGCACAACTAACCATCTGCACCATTGTCGACAGGCCCAATTGCAGGCATTTGGTGCAGAGCAGAGTTCAGGATCTAAATCACGGGCTCAAATGGTGTAGTTCTGTGTCGTGTGCCATAGGGTGGTGTAATTTCGGGCTCTGCTGAATATGTCTGGGGGGGGGGGGGGGTCCATTACACACAGGAGACACGTATATGGGTATTGGGTTTTGTGTGGGGTGTACTGGGCAGTTTTTTAGGTTAGAAGGTCATGTGGAAAGTACAGAAAGAATGTCAGTGTCAAAGGGTGCAGGCCAAACACAAGATGAGCATAGACCTAGAACCAGTGGTATTAACGTTGTAAATTGTTGCAGATGACAAAGTAAATATTTCAGAATTCAAATCAGGAACAGCTACCAAAGCAACTTAAAATTGACATGGCCTCTGGTTCAGTTAGGCTACTTTCAGACGACTAAGGGCAATGAGCAATCTGCTTAATTACATACTCATATGGATGCCAATTTGCATTATGGTTTTGGATCATGTACTGTGTTCAAACCTTATGAATTTGCTCAAAGAAAACAATCTATGAAATGTGAGGAAAACAAAGCAAAGACTACACTTGGAATATGGAACAAATTTATGGAAGAGATCGCCCAAACTATGCTCATCTGTCTTCTGGGGTATTGCTGTGTGCTATAGGATCCTTATCTGATAAGATTGGCAGAGGACATCAGAAAAGTGCAAAGAAGGACTTTTTGTATTGTATTGTCACAAAGTGGAGGAGCAGTTGTCATGGATACGTGACTTGTGGTGGCAGTCGTTAAAACAAAGGTGTTTTTTATTCTGGTGAGGACTTTTCATGAAATTTCGATCACAGACTTTCTCCTCTGAATGTAAAAATATTTTGTTGGCGTTCACCTTCTTAAGTGACCATCTTGTAAACTGTATTTTAATTATACATTTCAGCCTCAGGTCAGACTGTGACATTATGTCTGTTTAGAATTCTTAGCTTAGCAAGTCATTATCATATGATTTGAATTCGTAATGTACTCAGATCATCTGATGAATTGTTAAGAATTCATTGTAAAATGTGATTAGTTTTGTTAATTTCCAAAGAAAACTATATTGTACTTGAGAAACAGGACATTGAGCAAAGTGCAGTTATAATATAATCAAGGTGCACCTATTTATGATAATCTGTCCACAAGCAGGCAGTGCTCTCAATTCTGATTGGCCTGTAGAAAACTACAATACCCACTAACAACTTCAGCTTTTCAAAATGTGATAGAATTAAGTGTGCTTTTAGATAAGATCGAATTTATTTATAATTGTATGTCATCAAAAATTTAGTTTTTTAAAGCATACAATTTAAGGTGGTCGTCTACCAATTCTTTGATTACAGTAAGCAAATAAGTTTTCCCCACAGTTTAGTTGCAAGGACAGCTGCTGAGATGAGATGAAGCCAAAACCAATTTATGTACTAGTAGATGTTAAATCAGATTAAATGTTCCACTTTGAAAGTCAGTCTTACCACTGAAATATTAAACACACAAAACATAACAGTCATTGGAAACTCCACGTTGGAATGTCAGGAATATTAGGAATAGCGCAGACTGCTACTCGCCGTAAGGATGACACGTTGAGTTGCAGAAGGCACAATGAAAAGACATTTGTGTGTGAAGCGTGCTTGCCTGTGTGTGTGTGTGTGTGTGTGTGTGTGTGTGTGTGTGTGTGTGTGTGTGTGTGTGAGAGAGAGAGAGAGAGAGAGAGAGAGAGCGCTTTTTATTTTGTGAAGAAGGTATTGGCCGAAAGCTATGATGTGTAATGGTCTTTTTGTTGTGCATGTCGGCAACTCAACGTATCATCTTTACAGTGAGTAGCAATCTATCCTTATCCTAATATTGTTGATATAACAGTGACCAATTGAATTACAGTGTTAACACACAGAAAGCCACTGAACACTCAATTACAGTCCAACAGCTCAAAGAATATATCATATGCAATACAATAGCATACATTATCTTACCCACCAGCCATCATTCTTGGTTGGTGTGGCATGTGTACATCTGCTTTCCTAGCCATGTGTGGACACTCCAGGCATTTAAAACAAAATAGTTTGTATTATGTTTGTTCTGTGGTTATATGTAACATTGAAATCATCAACATCTTTTGCAGTTTCTTGCAGATTTATTGGTGCATTTTGTTGATCTGTGCTTATTATTCTGCAGGTACACAGAGCACTTGTTGAGAATAAAATGGTACCCAGCATCAATTCAAAGCCATTCATATCCTCAGAGCTGCTAATGACGCTTTCTGACTTGGTGGCTCATTTCTTCCCAACTGTTTCCCGGCCAGTTGCAGGCAGGTCTTACAAGATGTACTTGGATTGGACCTCTACCGTGGCAATAGGTATATGTTACCTTTGTTTCTAATGAGTGGT